>NC_056732.1:1268831715-1269084215 GCF_019279795.1 Protopterus annectens | reverse complement strand
GGGATCCCAGTGGGAGTGGGTGTACACCAGGGTTCAGCTCTGAGCCCACTGCTGTTCATACTGGTAATGGACTACTTCAGCAAACAGGGTGGAGGAGTCAGAGCAACAAAGCTGCTGTATGCAGACGATGTGGCAGTACAGGCAGACTCTGATCTAGAACTTCAGCAAAGGATAGGAGAATGGAATGCAAATCTGATGGCACATGGGATGAAACTAAGCACAGATAAGACAGTGGTAATGGCAGCAGATTGGGGAAATCAGAATAAGCTGAGAATAGAGATAGATGGGAAGATAGTGGAACAGGTAAACAGCTTCAAGTATCTGGGAGGGGTGGTTGAGGAGAAGGGTAGTCTGAATGAATGAAGAGGTCAAAGCTAGAATCAGAGGGGCTGCAGCCAACTGGCACAGAGTATCAGGTGTAGTATATGACAGAAGAATGCCAAAGAAGCTGAAAAGTAAGGTGTACAAGACAGTGGTGTGACCAGTATTACTGTATGGTACAGAAACCTGGGCAGTAAAGGCAGAACAGTTGAAGAAGCTAGAGATGATGGAAATGAAGTGCCTGAGAAAGGTGGTAGGATGCACACTGCGGGACAGGCGAAGAAATGAGGACATAAGAGCAGAAGCCAAAGTAGCTCCAATTGCAGAAAAGATCAAAGAAAACAGATTACGATGGTATGGGCACATCTGTAGAAAAGCAGAAGACAATCTGGTAAGGGAGATTTGGGACAGACAGGAAGAAGGTAAGAGGAAGCGAGGGCGTCCAGCAAAGAGGTGGATGGATTGTGTGAAAGAAGATCTGCGACAGTCAGGCATGAGTGTTGAAGAAGGCAGGAGAGTGGCACTGAATCGAGAGAGTTGGCGACAGTTAATATGATACCCCGACCCCATGTAAATGGGAAAAAGGAGATGATGATAGATATGTACGGGGCTGATTGGGGGGCTGTGCCCCCACCCCCCAACTAAATATACCAACTCCGAGATTACAGTGGAGAAAAGGGCAAATTCCAAATAACTTCCAAGCAAATTCTTTCCCTACAAAAGAATTCATGGAAGTGGACATTTGTTGTTTACAGCTTTCAGGATCACCTAATGTAGACCCATATATATATATATATATATATATATATATATATATATATATATATATGGTTTCCTATCACTCCATCGAAAGTTCATTCCATCTAAAGTTAATTCCATCGAAAGTTCATTACATCGACAAGCATTTGCCCCCTTCCCCAATGTTGTGCGACCCTGGAGTTGATATATATAGTTAGGGGGTGTGGTGAAGCCCCCACCTAAAATGCTTTTCGATGTAATGAACTTTCGATGGAATGAACTTTAGATGGAATGAACTTTCGATGGAGTGATAGGAAACCATATATATATATATATATATATATATATATATATATATATATATATATGTGTGTGTGTGTGTGTATATATATATATATATATATATATATATATATATATATATATATATATATTTACAACCCCTCCCACACACACACATATATATATGTATATGTATATATATATATATATATATATATATATATATATATATACTTGTACAGTGGGTATAAAAGTTTACACACCCCTGTTAAAATGCCAGGTTTTTGTGGTATAAAAAAAATGAGACCACAATAAATCATTTCAAAACTTTTCCCACCTTTAATGTGACCTATAACCTGTACAATTCAATTGAAAAACAAACAAATCTGTTAGGTGGAAAAATATAAAACATAAAAAACATACAATAAGCTGGTTGCATAAGTGTGCACACCCTTAAACTAATACTTTGTTGAAGCACCTTTTGATTTAATTACAGCATTCAGTCTTCTTGGGTAGGAGTCTATCAGCATGGCACATCTTGACTTTACAATATTTGCTCACTCTTCTTTGCAGAAGCGCTCCAAATCTGTCAGATTGCGAGGGCATCTCTTCTGCACAGCCCTCTTCTATTGGATGTAGATCTGGGCTCTAGCTGGTCCATTCCAAAACTTAAATTTTCTTCTGGTGAAGACATTCTTTTGTTGATTTGGATGTATGCTTGGAGTAATTGCTGTGTTGAAAGGTGAAATTCCTCTTCATCTTCAGCTTTCTAACAGATGCCTGAAGGTTTTGGGCCAAAAGTGACTGGTATTTGGAACTGTTCATAATTCCCTTCACGTTGACTAAAGCCCCAGTTCCAGCTGAAGAAAAGGAACCCCAACGCATGATACTGCCACCACCATGCTTCACCATGGGGATGGTGTTCTTTTGGTGATGCAAAATGTTGTTTTTGCGCCAAATGTACCTTTTGGAATTGTGGCCAAAAAGTTCAACCTTGGTCTCATCGGACCATAACACATTTTCCCACATGCTTTTGGTAGACTTGATATGTTGTTTAGCGAACTTTAGCCAGGCCTAGATGTTTTTCTGTGTAAGAAAAGGCTTCCGTCTTGCAACCCTACTCCATAGCCCAGACATTTGAAGAATATGGTTGAGTGTTGTCACATGTAGTACACAACCAGCATTTGCCAGAAATTCCAGCAGCTCTTTCACTGTTGCTGTAGGTCTCTTGGCAGCCTCACTGACCATTTTTTGTCTTGTCATCAATTTTGGAGGGATGTCCAGTTCTTTGCAATGTCACTGTTGTCCCATATTTTCTCCACTTTTTGATGACTGTCTTCACTGTGTTCCATGGTATATCCAATGCTGTGGAAAGGTTTTTGTACACTTCTCCTGACTGATACCTTTCAACAATGAGATCCCTTTGATGCTTTGTAAGCTCCCTGTGAACCGTATCTTTTGCTGTAGCAGGCAGCTGAGTAAATGTCAGGAAAATCCTTCTAGGACAGCTGAATTGTATTTGGGGTTAATCAGAGTCTTTTTAATTGATGGAAGGAGTGTACCCAATAAGACTGAATGCTGTAATCAAACCAAAAGGTGCTTCAACAAAGTATTAGTTTAAGGGTATGCACACTCATGCAACCAGTATATGGTACATCCCTAACAGATTTGTTTGTTTTTTCAATTGAACTGTACAGGTTATAAGTCACATTAAAGGTGGGAAAAGTTTTGAAATGATTTATTGTGGTCTCATTTTTTTATATCACAAAAACCTGGCATTTTAACAGGGGTGTGTAAAAGTTTTTTATGCAGAGTGTGTGTGTGTGTGTGTGTGTGTGTGTGTGTGTGTGTATATATATATATATATATATATATATATATATATATATATATATATATATATATATATATGCATACATCATTAGCGGACCGGAGTTCCGCTGTGGTGACCCCTAACCGGGAAAAAGCCGGAAGACACAACAACAACACATATATAGACACACACACACACACACACACAGGTCTACATATATATATATATATATTTATATATATATACATACATATATTTATATATATATATATATATATATATATATATATATATATATATATATATATATATATTTATATATAAATATATATATATATATATATATATATATATATATATATATATATATATACATGCGTATGTCTATATATCTGTTTTTGTCTGTTTATATATGTTTATAAATACACACACACACACAGAAAAAAATTGAAATGTTCATGGAATTATGGCAGCCAAGCTTCTTTTTGAAGACCAGTATGTTGTAAACTTAACAGCTGTATCTGTGAACTTGAAGAATCACAGGTCTAAAGCAGATGCCGTATGCTGACCGCCTTAAAAAACTCCAGCTATACTCTGTCGCATGTCATCTACTCCGAGGCAATCTCTGCTTAACGTTAAAAGGCCATGTCAAACCCAGAGCTGTTGGACATGCTACACTTAAAGAAATCCCAATCCCTCAGAGCCACACGCTCCAGGAATCTAAATCTTATCATCACAATAAACAAAACATGATGGAGGGATAGGTTCCTGACCCGGAGACTCCCCATACTCTGGAATAGACTGCCAATACATGTCAAGCAGAGCGCCTCTTTGGCCCTCTTCAAAAGGAACCTTGATGATTGGATGGGAGAAAGGAAATTCACCCCGGGGATCACGTCAGTCACCTTGCTAGACAAGGGTTCAGGGAAATAAATAGTGTGGGAAGAAATAGCCAGGGAATTGTTATGGCTAGGCTTGTATAGGCCCTAGGGCCGATAGCCTAGTACCAACCTATGAATATGTGAATCACATTATAATCCAGTATGCATTAGTTTATCATGTTTATGCAACAGAAAGTATCATAAATTGCTATAAATGTGTGCTTTAAATTATTACTGGGCAGTAAGTAAAATTACCTTCTTCTAACATTACATAGTGTCTGAGAGCTAAAATGTGTGCCTTTTGTAAGGTATAGTTAACACATCTTGTCTTTACTCTTTAGCAAGTGAAATGACAATGATTCTTATATTTCATTCCTAAAATTTCTGTTAGATATATTGGTAACTGTAATTATCTTGATAAAGCCCTTGCTAAAGGATTTTTCAGAATATTACAGAAGGCAGTGACGTCTTCACCATTGCCTCTATCTAATTCAGTGATCTATGGAAGGAGCATATTATATCACTACTTCCTAGGTGCTCTGTGCCCATACTATAATTAGCCATCCCTCTGTTCATCCTTGTCTTTTTGGTTGTATAAACTGACAGAGCCTTCTTTTACCTTGGCCATACTAATTTGAACTACCCCTAAAACTTTTTGCCACGTTTTTGCAATTATACATTTCACCAAATCAGACTGTATCAGCTTCAGCAAAGTAAATGTAATTATACTGCATTTGTCACATAGCAACATAAACTTTTGAAATGCTTTGTTAACTCTGCAGCACTGCATTCATTAGAGTATACTGTTGTTTGTGGTATTATGTGCACATTATATATAGCTGTGTCGAGTCTTGCCTTTTTCAACTAGGACATGACTAAAAAGGAGCTCTGGTGTGAAACTCATATACCTACCTCCTAAGTAAAGTAAAATACAATAAAGTAAAACAAATCTTATCTAGTACATGTTAGGCAATACTGCTGTTTTATGTTCCTCAAACTACTGAAATATATTATGTCTTAACTTCGATTTGTTAATTTATGCTGGGCAGTCCATATTGTCCATTTGCCTCCTTGCCTAATTTGCATGTATACATTTGCCACTCATAAAAAAAAAAAAAAAAAACAGAAAAAAAGCACTTTATTGTAGCCATCCATTATGTAGCATAAGCAGTGAAAAGCTCAGGTATATTTGTTACAGCAGTCTAGAAAAGAAATTGTAAGCTTTCAGCAGACTGCTGCAGTGAACAGACTGATTACTCCCATTTCATGCAGTTTGCTCTTTGTTGCTTACCTGGTGGTCCTTATTAATCAATTGCTTTCAAGTCATATCCAGCTCAAGTGACATTATTAACAGCCAGCATCATCCACAGAGTTTACTAGGCAAGTATGGTATAGAAATAGATTGCTAGCCCTTCCTTGTATATCACACACAAAAACACACACCTATGGACAATTTAAAGTCACTAATCCACCTACTGCATCCCTTTGGGATGTAGGAGAAAACCCACACAGACACAGGGAGATCATGCAGACTTTGCAAAGAAGGTATCCAAGTGGAGAACCAAACTTGATACCCTCTCCCGGAGGCAACAGTACTACTTGCTGCATCACTGTTCTGCCCATCTGGTGGTCCTAATGGCAACAAATCTGCTATTTTCTTGAGTGACCTAGGAAGCATTAGATTTTAAAATGAGAAGACTCAGAATAAAACTAATTATATTCAAGACAGGCAATGTTGTAAATGCTAACAGAAATGTGTAGTGTAATGTGCATTAAGAGTATGTAGATGTTTCTAAGGCAGTGATTTTCAACCATGATTCCTTAGACCACAAGGGCTCCTCTAGAATCTGGTGAAGGTTTCTGTACACATTTTTGTTAATGTTAAAAATGGAATGGCTTCTGTCAGTGGAAGAAGAATTACAGGTGTGTCTGTCCACAATTCATTCACTGATTTATCAGTTGTGCAAAAGTCATTAGTAGCAAATTTCATATTAGGAAGAATGGTTCTAGTATTTTTAATGCTAATTCATTATCCTGGCAAAGCCAAAGCAGGGTAAACAGTATTAGTAAAAAAAAAAAAAAACAACTGCAGTGTTATCTCTGTCTTGTTACTAATGGCATAAATTCACTTGTGTCATTTCCATAGTCTTTTAGTTTTCTGATTGCATAACATACCAATAAAGAATTATTGTACGTTGTTCCAGCAGATGGAATGACTAGGATTTCCTGATATGTATTGATGGCTTCTATCAGGTCCCACCCCCACCAAACAAGATTGAAAAAGTCTGTTCTATAGTGTAAGCTATATGCAGCTGCTTTAGTAAATTCCAGAGGTTAGACTGAAAGCCTAATACAGTCCGAGTTAACAAATCAGAAGGATAATGAGCCATAATGACAAGTGTTACACTGTTCATGGGATTCACCGGATTCATAGGAGTTTCGAGGCAATTTAGTGTTATGACCATCAATGGCTTGCCAATACCCACCCTCAGTCTGTAACCCCCATGAGTGACTGTAAAAAAAGGAAAGCATTTACTAAGAGCAATATTAGATGTAGTTCTGTATCATTAAATTTATCTGAGGAAAGGAGCAACTCATGAGAGATTCTTTTTTCTCAGTGCACAGTACCTAAAGTTCAATTCTTAACAAAGTCACTTTGAGGGCAGTAATACACAGCAGTTACTGGCAAACACATTGTATGTAAGCTCTACAAATGGACTAAAGACACTTTCTTTTTCAAGATGCTGACAACTGTAATTATCTTAACAAAGACCTCATTGTACAATTTTTGCATGATTTTGAAAGTTGTAATTCAGTCTCAGCTCTCAGACAGCTTGGTAAATCATATTTTACTCATACATCTCCCCCTTTCTTGTTCTGTGCTTTCATTTTAAATTCATTCTTACCGCTGCATTATCCATTTTGCTTCTTAAGCATCACATTCTGTTAGTCTTGTTATCTAAGTTTTGGAATCAACAAAAACAGCTGTCATACACCTTTCAAACATCCATATTCTGTTCATCTGCATTCTGCTGCCTAAATACCAAGTACTACTATTGAGGGAGTGCAGTCAATGGAGAATGACATCTAGAAAAAAGGCTTCGGTTGTGAAATAATCTCTTCTGTACATATTAAGGTGCTGTATGACAATATACAAGTCCTCCCAAATGATGGGTCATCTCAGATTCTCAGGGCTAGTGGAATCCTGCCCTTCCTGATATTATGTGTTATACAAGCACAGAGTTGCTAGTATGGAACCTCTTCAGTGTAGCTAATCATAGTAATAATTACTTACAACCATCATAGTAAGTACTTACAACACTTACAACCATCATAGTAAGTACTTACAACCAGTAAACAAAATGCATCAGTTGACCTCCCTGAATGTCATAATAATCAGATCATACCTTCTCTTCATTCCTTGATCCTAACATTTCTAAATTAAACCACTTCTTAAATAACTTTATTTGGCCTAAATAAATAACAGAAATGTTAAATCAAAATGTAAACTTCTTTTCTTTGTTATAGAATGCAACAGCAAAATTAAAATAAAAATTTAGTAGCATATAACTCACAAAAATGGCATGTTATAATAATATTATAACATAACAATATTATGTTTGAGTTTGAGTTATGGTGAACTTACTCCACCCTGGCCTTGATTCCTGATAATTTGGCTGCAGTGATTTAAAGCCAGGGCAAGTACAATTGTGGTCTGCATGTCCCCTCCTTGTTTTTTGCTTTTTATGCCTCGTGTGATTGCTTTTAACATTTGTAGGAAATAGGACAGGATTTGTTGTGCAAATGTTTTAATGTAGCTGTCCGACAGAATGGATTTCACTGTGGCTCAGAAACTTATGAAAACAGAACTTTGAATGGGAGAATGTAGTTTTCTTAGTGGTGTTAGGCTGGCCATGGTGGTAGTTTTCTCAGCGGTGTTAGGTTGGCCATGGTGGTACATCGGTTAGCGTTGTTGCCTCACAGCAAGAGGTTCTCCGGTTTGATTCTCAGCTGTGGTGCATTCTATGTGGAGTCTGCATGTCCTCCCTGTGGTTATGTGGTGTTTCCTCCAGGTGCCCCGATTTCCTCCCGCATTCCAAAGACATGCAGTAGGTGGAATGGGTACTCTAAATTGTCTATAGGTGACCGTGTGTATGCAAGAGTGTGTGGTGTGAATGAATTATCGCGGCGGGGCTAGCCACCCAGCTTGAGATGATTGTTACTCAAGAAGTGACACCCCAACCCCATGTGCAAAAATGGGAAAAGGGTTTGAGGATGGCTGGATGGATGGATTTGTCACTTGCCATTAAATCCCAGAAAAATCATTGAGTAAACTAACTTTGGACACTGATAATATAATTTTTTTTAGCATCATTAGATGTTAGTTGTAAATGAGGATTTTCTTACCCCACAGGTTGAGAGACTTCAGAGTTAATATATTAAAATTATAGGTGTGGGTGGGGGGGGGGAGTGCAAGGTGGCTTGTCACCCCTGCAAGAATGCTTGTTTTCTTTGTTGTTAATATAGTAGCTTGTCGGTTACCAACATTATTTCCACAATGTTGTTGAGTTTGATGTTTCTGCACTTGTCTTAATGCGATTCCCTTTAGAGAGTCTGTGTTAGCATCCTCCCTGCCATTAGTATGTATGTATGAAGCAGTTACAAGGGTTATTTACATCAACAGAATGCAATGTACTTATAATTTAGTGCATGTGTGCACACTAGTGTAATAATAGTGCAGGAAGCTTTGCTCAGGTGCAGTGCACGTTTTTTGAGGATACATGTTTAATAGCCTTTTTGAGGCCATATTTAAGAGTTTATTTACACATGTGATTGAACTGTTCCTATAACAGGCCATGCATGCATGGGTATAAAAATGCTTTAACTTGGTATTGGAGGGCACTGTGCAGTTAAAGTGCAGTAACTGCACAAAGAGTGTATCACATGGAAAGGAATGTTTTAAAATGTATATGACTTGAAAGTGCAGGCCACATAAAAGTGCTGCGTGAGCTCCTAATCCTGCCAGCATTATAGTGTCTTGTTTGTAATTTTGTAATGTGGTTATACCTAAAGCTCTTCTACATTTGTAAGGCAGATTGATTAAGCTTTGCAGTCAGATACTTACAAGTTTCGAATGCAACTAGTAGTGAGTGATGAGGCCCAACCTGGAAAACCACCTCCCTCTTCTTCCTCTTTTTATAGGATAGTCCTGAGTTAGGCTGTTCTGTTCCAGAAAAAAATATGAAAAGGGAAGAATGATACTTTAGAGGAAAAATGTTTTAAATTTTCTTCTAAATATTGTAGAAAGCTGTCATAATGTATAAGAAACCACTTAGTACAATATTAAACAGTAGAAACAAGTACAGTTTCACAAATATATATTTTGGTAATAAAACTTGAAATAAATCTTTTGTACTTTTGTGGGTATGGTTTATTTATTTATTTTATTTATACTTTGTTAGCTAGGCAAATTAATTGGTCTAATTGTCCTGTAAAATTTCAGGTTTTACTTAGAAGTATTCATTTTTAGCACCTGAAAAAGTGGAAACCCTTAGGCCCAATTCCATATCCTATACCTGCCCACTTCTAAGATTGGACCTCCTTTATAAATGCATTTTCATTGCATACTTCCTGCCTTTGAAACACTTCTTTTATTGATCTTATCTTTGCATGTACTATTAACAGAGAGGTGAAGTATCTGATTTCAGTAATAGAATTATTGCAAACAAAAAAAAAAAAAGAAATGATGTGAACCCAAGAGCTGGAGATATAGCTTCGGATCCAGGAAGTAGAAAGCAATGATGAAACAAATCAACAAATGAAAACACCACAAGCAATAATAATATGTAGTACAAATATTAGATCCTGTAACAAGAAGGGGTGAGAAAGGAAAAAGCCTTTGAGCTATTTATTCATTAATATATGTAAGTATCAGTTGACTGAATTGGAAATAGGGATGTTTAGCTAGTGTCTGAACTTTTTTCATGTAGCTACAGTTCACAATTTTTTTATTGAAGTCCCATTAGATTTACTACAGTACAGTACAAAACTGAATCTAGTTGTTTTAGTGACTCTGGTAAACATTTGCAGATAGGTACCTTAAAGAACTTTGTCTCACCTGCATCCAGCTGTATATTTTTTGAATCAATGGATAAATGAGTCAAGTATACTAGAAAAAAAAGCAGAGGAATGGAATTTGAATTTAATTTCGATGAGTGCATGCCATCACATTCTTCGGAAGGAATGAGTACATAAGTACACCCTGCAGAGATTGGAACTGTTGCTGCCTTAATGGATATGGAAATATACCTAGACAGTAGAGTCAGCCAAGATGTTTCTTTAAACTGGGTTGCTGAATTAAAGCCTAGTTTTATGACGCACATTAATGTTGTTTTATATGACCATTTTATGTCAGGACAGTTATCTAGTGAGTATTTTTGGGGGGCTTTGTCCCCATCTGCCTATTGATCATCACTCCACACCCTATTAGAATTAAGTCCATTTATTCCTAAGTATGCAGGGGAACACCCTTGATGATGCCTTAGAATGAGAAACATCTGGTGGGACTTTTTTCCAAAGAAACATTGTGCAGTCAATTAAGATTACCCTCACCAGCTTTATAGGACATGCCTGCATTGTTCCTTCACTGGCCCCCACCCCTTCAACTCTGTCACTGGCCTGTGGCAATGATCAGGTTGGGAAATGGCAGTCTCAGTTGATCATGACCCCCCCCCCAAGGATAGGTGCATCCATCCTTCTAGCCACACCGTCAAGTGGCCAAGCCACTTTTCAAAAGTGGGCTGCCTGGGTCATACTTGGGGCTTTATTCCTTTATCCTACTGTACTACCAGCTCAGCATTTATTTATTTATTTTGTTTACCGAGTAATGTCCGACTGGGCACGAGGCCCATTTTCAGTGGAGGCCCAGGGAGAAAAACTCATTACATACAAATAAACAGTATTGAACAAACAAATTGGCATATTAATATTGGTGGTGCTGCGGTAGCGTTGTCGCCTCACAGTAAGACGCTGTCTGGTTCGATTTTCAGCTAGAGCGTCTTCTGCATGGAGACATGTGTGAATGGGCGTACCTTCGTTGAAGGTTGTGCATCAGGGCTGGTAACTCAGCACGTAAAAATCAACTACCAATCATTAGCAGACCGGAGTTCCGCTGTGGTGACCCCTAACCGGGAAAAGCCAAAAGACACAACAACAACAATAACAACAAATATTTACAATATGCAAAGCAAATCCAGTATAGTAATTAAAAAATAATAATACTAATTAACAAAATTAGCACAGTTTCAGATGAATTAACAGCATGAATTAATAGTGAGAACAGTGTGATACAGTTTGTCAAGATAGAGCACTGCAGTCTCCATAACAGTTAGAAGACAAAGCAGTATATGTGTTTACATTGCTAACTGAAAGAGAGTGTTGGACCAAGTTAGCCTTCAGCAGATAATAACTATAGCTGTGGGAAAGAGCTAATTTTAGGGTGGTGTGAGGGAGTAGTAGGAGGACTAGCCAGGTGTATGGCAGGTGAAGGGCCAGTGTTTTGCTAGATGTTCCCTAAGGAGGTGTTTGAACTCATGAATGCTAGGGTTTTTAGCTATAGGTTGAAGAAAAGTGTTCCAGAGTTTGGCAGTTTTGTAGGGCTAGAGGGCAGTGCCTTGTTTGTTTTGGGGTTGAGTAATCTTTAACATTAGTTTATTAGAGGATCTTAGTGATCTAGGATATCTGTTGGGTTGAATTAGGTTAGAGAGTCGGGCAGTTGTTGGTGAATTATTTTGTGGGCTATGGACAGCTGGTTTAATGTTGGAAGGTTTGCGAGTTTGAGTTGTGAGAGTACTGAGCAGTGGTGGGTTCTGTAAGGGTGGCCTGTAGTGAATTTGGCAATTTTGTTGTAGCAGTATTCTAGATTATTTAGGTCTGATTTACTAATATTTGTAAATATGTGGAAGCCGTACAGGAGGGTGGAAAGTAGATGTATGCAGGCAGTGGCTAGTCTGGCACTTTCTGTAAGGTAAGGTTTAATTTTTTATAGGGTGCCTAGTTTGGAGTGGACTTTTTTGACGGTGAGGGAGATGTGGTTATTGAATCTTAGGTTTTCATCAATTGTGATGCCTAGAAGTTTGGTTTGGTTAGTGGGTTCTATTTTGGTTCCATGTGTGGAAAGGATAGAAAGTGGAGTCAGACATGTTTTGGGTTTATTATAATTGAAAACAATTAACTTGGTTTTGTTAGGGTTTAGTACGAGTTGATGGTTAGTGAAGTAATTTTCTATATCCTGGAAAGATTTTTGCATTTTTGTTTGTAGACCCTGGGAGGTGAGGGCTGAGCAGATTAGTGTGGAGTCGTCGGTGTACTGGACTATGGAGGCTAGTTGGATTGCAGAGCTGAGGTTGTCAGTAAAAATTGTAAAGAGAAGGGGGCCAAGTATGGATCCTTGGAGTACACCTACAGTGAAGGGTAGAAGGGGGGACAGGCTGTTTTCCCATTTCGTGGCTTGCCGACGATTAGAGAGATAACTATAGAACTAGGACAGGGCTGATGTGTTGAGGCCATGCGATGATAGTTTATTTAGTAGGATTTGGTGGGAAACGGTGTCAAAGGATTTTGACATGTCAAGGAATATGGAGGAGACCATTTGGTCTTTATTTATGAGACCTTGAATGGTGTTTGTAAAAGATAGTAGGGCGGTGCTAGTATTATGTTGCGGCCTAAAGCCATGTTGAGTGGGGGAGAGGAGGTTGGGATTGAGGAGGTGGGTGAGGAGTTGGGAGTGATTACATTTTTCTAAGATTTTGGCTAGAGGGGAGAGGATGGCTACGGGATGATAGTTAGTTAGATCTAGAGAGGGGGCCAGCTTTGTGTAGGGGAATGATGTGAGATATTTTCCATAGATAGGGGACATACTGTTCAGAGATTGAGTGGTTGATCAAGATTGACATAGGATAGGCTATTGAGGGGGCAGCAGTTTTAAGGAATTCATTGGGTAGTTGGTCAGCTGCTAGACAGCAGGTTCTGAGCTTGGAAAGGAGTGTAGTTAGTTTGAATTTGGGTAAAAGAGAAGGGAGTGGCGGAATCGGAAGAGGGTACAGTAACAGGTTGATTAGTCTGATTACCAAGAAGTAATGTGATTGAGTTAATAAAGTGTGTATTAAATTGTGTAACTATTGGGGCAGTAAACCTTGGAGGTGGCTGGTGGGGGGGGTATAGCCTGGGTTGAGAAGATTGTTAATTTTTTGTCAAAATCTTTTGGGATTGTATTGGTGGGTTTGTTGACATGATTGGAAGTAGTTTTGTTTGTCTGTTTTTATCTGTTTCTTAGCCTGGTTTCGGAGCTGTTGATATGTTGTGGGATGTGTTATATTTTTGGAGGTGTGGTAAGCAGACCATGCCTTGTCTTTGTTTCAGCAGTGCTATGGTATCTTTAGTTAGCCAAGGTATGTGCCTAGTTTTTGCTCTTATTTTTCTTGCAGATGCTAGATTAAGTATTTTAAGAAAGGTATTGTTGTAAAGGACTGCCTGATCAAGTGGGAGGTTTCTAAGAGGTGACCGATTACTATCTCTCTAGCTGATGATATGACTCTAATAGTGTTATACATCCCACTTTGCTTGTGCTGTATAGTTTGCAAAAAAAAATGCATTGAATCTGGTTGTGTTTACCTAGGGCCTATTATTCTTTTTTTAACTATTTTTTTTTTTTGCTTCTGTTTTCTGCTGACGATCAGACCCTATCTCACTCAATTGGCCAACTTATTCCCCATCATCAGAATGAAAGTTGACTGAGAGGGGCCATCACTGAGGAAGCCATCGGGGAGGTTAGAAGAAGCCATCGGGGAGGTTAGTTTTTTTTTTTCTGTTGCAGCCCTACATCTCCTGCACATGCTTGGCTATGAGCTGTCTTTCCTGGTTGCCTTTTCCTTCCACAGGAGACATTACAAGCAAGCAGACCTACCAACTGTCTGCAAAGAAAAGAAAGTGTTTCCCAGGTCTCCACTGGAAAAAATTGTACCATACCTGTGTGTTCCTGAATACCCACATCCTTTCTTCATTTTCCCTTCCCTTTCTGCCGTCTTCTGTGCCATGACCATTAACAGAACCCCAGTTGTCTGAGTCACAGTCAGAATTCCATCCCTCTTTAACTGTAAGTCCTATTTTGTCAGACTGTAGGCATGTATTTCTGTACATTGTAATAATATAGTTAAAGTATAATCAAATCACCTTCTGGCATAAAAGATAACTGATCGTTTGAATTACATGAATTACAATAAAGTTTTTTTTGTTATGTTTCAATGCATGAAGTATGAAGTACACAGTACAATTATTGTGTTCATATCAGCTTTGCTTGCCCTTAGAGGACTAAAGGTTGATACAATAATTATGTTATTTAATGCCCAATGGTGTGGTCAAACATAATTTTTTTCTTGTTTGGGATGCAGACTGTCTGCACCTTGTGGGTATAACTCTGGAAACCAGTATGGCCATATGCGTCTCTTTTTGTTTTTGAGTGGTCAGAAGACTACATTTATTCAGTTAATGCCTTTTAAAGGGGTCTATATATCACTTCATTGAATCACAAATCAGAAATGCTTATTTGTCGAACATCTATTCATCAAATCTACTAATCATCAAACTGAGTTTTCAGTGAAATTTTTCCTAGGGCAAACCAGTGGTTGGCCACCATCTGAAATTTGCCATTTTCCCCACTATAGTGCGATCTTGGAATTGGTATATTTAGTTAGGGAGGTGTGGGTAGGTGTTACGTTTTATGGTTTTGTTCATGGTTGCCAGGGTGGACTACTGTTGGTTTGCCCTAGAAAAAATTTTACTGAAAACTCAGTTTGATGCTTAGTAGCTTCGATGAACAGGTGTTCAACAAGTAGGTATTCACTGACTTGTGATTCAACAAAGTGATATAGAGCCTTTTTAAAGTACATGCATTTCTGCAAACATTTTATTGATGATATTTTTTAGAGCTATAAATTGTTTGCAGTTTTAGATTACACTTATGCAAATAATTAAGAGTTTGAACTTTAGCATAGCATAATCATTTAGAATTGTCTTCCTTAGATATGCATACATATAGAAATTAAGTACATTGGAATATAGGTTGCTCAGTGAGGCCTGGATAAAAATATGCTCCTTCAAACAGTTGTGATGCCTGACATGTTTTTACAAGCATAATAAAAAGCCATTTTAAGTAGAATTATCCCACTAATGATAGTGAATTTGCACTTGAATGTAGTAACATGATAGAAAAAATTTTAAGCTGGAGGTAAATGTGAAGGGACAGAAAATGTGTTTACATACTGCATTCAGATTTTTTTAAATGGTGGTTATTCAAAAGAAGAACAAAGTGAGGCAATTAAGGATGCATTTGCTAATTATAAGGGTTAAGGACGCATTTATTAATTATAAGGATAGCATAGGAGGATTCATAGGGTGGTGCTGAGGTGTTTAACCTGTCTTTTTTGAATCGAAGTTTGCTCTGGAGTGCTGAGGTTTCTCACAGCAGAGAAAGTTTTTGTCCCTTGGAGATGCATAAATATTTTCTGGAATATTGTCATGCACAAGTAATATTCTTATTTTTATTTAAACATTGTCGACTTTTGTAAGATATGCAACTGCTTAACAAAAATTATAGATCGTAAACACAGTAATTTAACTTTTATTTGCCTTACCTAACATTTTTATTCTGTGCCTTTTTTTACAGAAAATATCTTTGTATGTTTGAGTAATGTCTCCCCTGCCAACTCATCCTGACAGTTTAAAAGAATATTAGTGAAGCATGTTCATTACATAGTGGTGCAGTACAGTAGTAGATCGTTTTCTTCTAGCCATAAACTGTTGTACTTTATAGTAAATATGCAGTTTATTCCTCAGTCTGAGTCTTTTGCTCTTCTGCAATGTACCATATTTATTTCACTGTCTAAGAAATATTTAGGTACAAGAGCTATATTTATTGCTTTATGCTGCTTTGGAGTGAGTGTTACTGCTGGTTTGTGTTCCTTGTGTACACTGCATGTAACTTATTAGTCATTCTTTTGAGACTAATGGCATTTATCATACTGAGAGTTTAAATAAATTTAAACTGTTCTATTATATTGTTTCTAGCAAAAAATGATGAAATCTGTCTCAAGGAAACTCCAAATATAAAAAATTTATTACACAAAATAAAAATGCAGGCTTACAAAAACTTTTACACAGTGCTTCCTCAGGCTTAAAATGAAAACATATACAGATAGGGACTAAAGGTGGAGATGTCTCAGTTTACATCAGAAATAAATATACCTCAAGGCTGGTCAAAGTACTTGACCTTCTCCCAGTTCAAATCGCCATTAGCAACATCCAGTAACACTTCCTTGTAAGCTATAGGTCCCCCTCTATGACCCAGGAAACCCATACCATATATTTAAATTTACTGAAAACACTCACCATCCAACCCAATACCATATTCATGGGTGACTTTAATTACCCCACTATTAATTGGGAATCATATATGACACCAAACGTACAGGCACAGAGATTTGTGGATTTTGTAAACACAAACTCCCTGGACAAGATGTTCGATACACTAAACAGGGGTGCAATCATAATGGATCAGGTCCTCACTGATATGTTACAGTGCTGCACACCTCCAGTGTAATGTCTTTTCTGATAAGGTCTGACCACAAAATGGTCTCCTTTGAAGTAAAAATAAAACCTGGATCCCCAGCTAACCCTGGAATATTAAGGAACTGTGGTGGTGGTGCTGCGTTAGCGTTGTCACCTCACAGTAAGACGTCCTGTTCGATTCTCAGCTAAAGCATCTTCTGTGTGGAGACATGCGTGAATGGGCGTACCTTCTCTGAAGGTTGTACGTCAGGGCTGGCAACTCGGCACGTAAAAATCTACTGCCAATCATTAGCGGACCGGAGTTCCGCTGTGGCGACCCCTAACTGGGAAAAGCTGAAAGACACAACAACAACAACTCTAAGGCTAACTTCCTACTATTAAGTGATAGCCTGGAACAAAGTCAGGCCCCCATAAACCCTGAGAACACTGCTGCTTACACAGAATTCCTGTACAAGCATGTTAATAGCTGCATAGAGGCAGCTGTACCTACCAGGAAGAAGTACAGAACTAACTCCCAAAACAAGCCACCCCAGTGGAATCACAAAACCAGTAGGCTGTATAACAGCAAAAAGAAAATCATAGCAAAAATTAGGAGATGCAGCACCCAACAGGATAAAAGCACTCTCACCAAACTAAACAAACAACTCAGAGGACAAATAAAGTCTACCAAAGCCAAACTGGTGGTAAATTTGGCTTCCCAGACCAAGGGCAACCACAAAACATTCTTTAGCTATGACCGCAACCTCAAAGGCAACACACAGTTATGTGCAGAGCTCTTTGTAAATGGAGCCACCTATACTGAGCCAAGAAGATATAGCAAACTTACTTGCTGACAAATTCAGCTCCAACTTTACCCCTCTCTCCCTCTCAACTTCCCTTAGGAAATACCATTAAATATAACCCCCCTGCTATCACTAGGGAACAGGTTCTTAATGCTCTCTGCCTAAGGCCAAGAACACTGCATCAATGGGCCCAGACAGTATCCCAGGATGCCTACTATCTAGCATAGAACATGACCTGTCAGGACCTCTGGAATTGCTATTTAACTGTACTCTCCAAGTAGGCTTTGTGCCTCATGAATGGAGAACAGCAACAGTCATCCCTCCGCACAAAGTTGGGCCATCTACAAACCTTGGAAACTACAGACCCGTAAGTCTCACTAGTTTCATATGCACATCCATGGAAAAAATGATCATGAAAATGATCAGTAGTGACATAAGAAACCTCTAAACACTAGATTCAACCCAGTTTGGTTTCCTAAAGGGCAGGTCATGCCTACGCAACCTAGTGGACTTCTTTGAGAAGGTCTCTTAAGCAATGGATGAGGGCAAAATGGTTCACACTGCCTAGCTTAACCTGGCCAAGGCATTTGACACATTACCCCACTTGGGTATTGTTGACAAATTTAGTATGTTAGGTGCAACCCCTTATCTCACCCAGTGGATAGCCAGCTGGCTCACAGACAGGACCCAGGAAGTTAGAATTGGTAGAGTCCACCTCTACAAAGAGGCCAGTTACAAGCAGAGTCCCTCAAGGATCGATCCTGGGGCAGTTTCTTTTTAGAATTTACTTCTCTGAAGTCAAGGCCAGTGTCAATGACCTCTGTCTGACTAAAATTGCAGATGAATGCAAATTATGAGCTTTCTTTGAATCGTCCGCTGACACAAATGTTTTCCAGGAAGGGCTGACACAGACAAGTAACGGGTGTCAAAGCCATGGACTAAAACTAAATGCCAAGAAATACATATTAGTATCCTTTGTGAAGTCATCCATCCCTAGTAACTGTCATAATGACAGCAAACCCCTTTAAGCTGACACAGTAGTCAGGGACTTGGAGACACCCAAGGCAGTAATCTAGCCTTTGACCATCACGTGTCTACAATAATGAGGAAATCATTCTATGTTATGCAACTTATAAGCAAAGGTATAGCATCTTGGTCCAAGGAAGTCATTTTTCCACTGTATATGGCATTCATCAGGCCTATCATTAAGTACAATGCCCCATTTGGTATGCACCTAACCAGGCATATCCAACAATTGGAGCGTCCACAGAGGTTCCTCACTAAAAGAATACAGGACATAAGTAACATGGTCTGTGCAGACTGCCTCAAGGCCCTATCCCCATATTCTGTCTCCTAAAGGCTGTTGTGGGGAGATCTATGCTGGCATACCTCCTGCATATTCACAAAATAAACAGCACCAGAATTACTTGCTCTAAATAGTTAAATCTTGTGTGTGATATAAATAAGACCTGCTGGAGAGACAGGCATGTATCTCAGAGACTACCCCTTTTCTGGAACAGGCTCCAAGTCATGAAGTAAAGTTCATTCCTAACCCAATTCAAGTGTAACTTGGACAATTTGAGGAATAGGAAATTCATCCATGGTTTGTCACCTATGTCTCTGGATGCAGACAGTCTGTAAATGGTTCATCTGCCAGGCCCCTGGGTGTAAATGTTTCACCTCCCAAGCCCCTTAGTGTCCCTTGTGGTAGCTAACCTAGTAGATACCTATGATCCTATGAACCTATAAAGTAAAGCCATGTATATAAAGCTTTTTTTCTGTCACATGTCACACACGAACCAATACAATTTTTTCATCTCTTAAGTTGTCTCTGTTGTAATACTGGCTTCAAAGGCAACAGCTTCATTAAGGCCAGGGTGTTTATCTGCCCTAAATCTGGAAATCCACTTACATTCAATATTCTCTCTAAGGCTTCTCAAGTCTCCACCCCTCCAATTTTGGTTCACTACTTGTAATACTGCAGATTTAAAAGTATGTAAATTACCTTCCTTCATCATATGTTTACTTAACACATTAAATTTGTGTTGTCTCTTTATATCAGACAAATGCCGACAAATTCTCTCCTTTAATGTCCTATTTGTTTGCCCATGTTAAATGCTGTACAGGTTCCACAGAGGCCAAGTCGTTTTAGTCAAATTTTATTTGTGAAAACATTACATTGAATGAAATTATTCTTTGCCAAATATAATTGCTGTAGTATTTGTAGAAGTTACAAATGTAGCTTCTTCAAATATGTTTACTGTGGCATTTGTAGAGCTGTATGAATAGTTGGAGTATGGGATGAGGTTGTATTGAAATTTTGGTTTGGGTTACTATTAATGCTTAGGGCTAGCTTTAAGAGTAGGGCCAGGGGTATACTTATGTATTTATTTGAATTTGTTAACCAGATGGGTAGATTAATCCAAGGACCATTTTCAGTCATGGACCTTGGACATAAGCCAGGCAAAATTACAGAGATATAACGAAATAAATACAATTTTGAATGAAAGTAAAATAACAGTGAATACAATAGAAGGTATGCAGTTTGAGTACAATATGTAATTTTACAGTTTGCAAGTATTTAAAAATAGAATTCTAAAAGTCTTGAATGAGAGCAAAGTTATACTGGATACAAGAAAGGTATTCAATATAAAGTGAATATACTTGTGGCATTTTGGATTGGGTTAGTGTTAGCAACTAGGCTAAGTTTAGAATTTGGTTTAGGTTAAAAGTTACAGTAAGTTTTACAGTTAGGGTTGTGGCGTATCTTTGGTGTTGAGTGCTCAATATGCAATGTGGAGTCTTTGCTTACCACAAGAAATGCTGTAAATAGTTGAATATACTGCATTCTGTGTACTTTTCATGAATGTGTGAATTGCTTAACTATTTTTATTTTTAATTTTTTTATCACTTGTTGATTGGGTTACTTCAAATAGGATAACATCCTCTTTTCAGCAGATACCTGAGGTAGTATTTCTTCTACTTAGGAAAATTTTGTCAGGACATTGGGGAACTTCCCTAATCATTGTTGTTGTGAGTGGGACACATTTTGCATGAGCACTTCCTGTTTCCATTCCAGGTGCAGAGGTGACCTGGAAAAACAGGGAGGCAGTTTGGGAAAAAAGGAGATAATGGAGTAGTGAGAGAAATGAACGAGAAAGCAAATATCAAGAACAGAGAATGTGCACAAGAGTCTGTGGAGATGTTTCAAAGAAATCTGTTTGGTGGAGATGGGTCAGCAAATGATGGATGTATAATTACAACCCTTTAGTTGGTAGGACTGCGAGGTGATTTATTTAAAGAAATGAAGCAGAGTGAGCCAGAAAATTAAGGAAATGTTTCCTGTGAGACATTATGGAAAAAATACGAAAGGAGGATGCAGAGGCAATCCTGAAGAATAGTGGTGAGATGGGAAAGAAAACATATACAGAAAAAGTAAAAGAAGGCAAAAGGGGAGTAGCAGAAAAGAAGGCAAAACAAAAAACTGAAAAACAGAATTATGTGGTAAATATTCAAAGTAAAGAAGACAAATAAATGAACAGGTATGAAGTGTGGGTCAATTTATTAGCTACTCTGGGTTTAAAAGCACATGATGTAAGAGCATTTATTTTTATTAACAGACATTTTGTGACACTATATTTGAAACTGTTTTTTTTCCCATGGAAATTCGTCTTGGAGAATATGAAAAAAGAAAGACTGTAACCCATGGAATCTTTATGTGATTAAAGCATTTAACAGGGAAACAGAAAGGAAAATTGTTGTACAGTTTCAAACAGAGGTGGAAATAGAGAGTTTTAAAGGGCATTTGGACATTTTTGTAAAAAAAGTACTTGACATTGCAAACAGTTATGATAAAAGGGGTTTATGGACTGGTGGATGGGATTATCATATTATGTTAAAATAGAAAGAGAAAAAATAGACACATACCAAGCATGATAAATGTGAAGGGGAATAAGGGTGTCATAAAATACTGGGGATGACTCAAAACATGTTTTTTTTGTGGAAAAGAAGGACATTTGATAAGTAACCAAAGTAATTTTTATTTGTGGAGAAATTGAACATGATGCAAAAATGTGAATTGAAATGTTATGACTGTAACACAATTGGACATTTATGGATAGAGTGCAAAAAATGGAAGTAAGAGTAAGGAAAAAAGAGAAGAAAATGAACAAAGAGAAAACATTTTAGAAGTAGTATAAATAGAAGAGAAATTAGACGAGAAAACAAATTAACAGGACTTAGAAAAAGGCCCTGAAATAAGTAGTGGAGAAGACATAAATTGAGAGGATAGTAAAAGAAAAAAATCTATTGGTAAAAGGGTAAAAGATAGAAAAAGAAAATTTAAATGGATAAGTACAGAAGAAAATAAAGGAAATGAAAAAAGAAAATATACAGCTAATGATTGGGGGCTAGAATAATGCCCAAGGTGTTTGACTCACAGACACAAGTTACAGTCTATGATTCTCACCTTTGGAGGAAACTGACTAGGCTTAAAATGGCCTATTAAGGCAGCAAGCCCAATAATTAGCTATAAAGGTATGAAATCATGAATCTAAGAAAAAGAGAAACTGAAAATCTTTGTGATTTTTGTAAATGTGAATAATAATAATATAGTAAGAATAAAAAGGATTTCAGAGTGTGTAATACATGTGATGTAGATGTAATTATATTAGAAGACACATGATTTTTAACAAATGAAAGATTACAAACAGAAACACTGGGGAGGAAAGATAATCTGGAATTTGGGACGTGAGAGATGTTCTGGAATGGCCATATTCTGTAGAAATACAGTAAAGATATTAGTTGTAACTTTAGCAAAAATGGGAAGATTAACCATTGTAGATTTAAAATGGAAAGAATACTGACATAGAATTATAACATTGTGTTCTTATAGTAATTGTAAAGAAAGGAAAGCTTGTTTAATCAGATTTTAGACTATGCAGTGATTAAATATTAATATAACAGTAGACTTGAATTATGATTAAAGAGGCAAGAATAAAAAGAAAGGAAATGATGCAAGAAAATGTTAGAAGTTATAAGATGTGGTAAGATAAAAACACATTGGAGAAAAACTAATGGACTTACAAAAGGGGTATTGTATAAGTGAAATAGATTATTTTATAGCATCAGAAGATTTAGTTATAGGAGAAGGAAGGTGGTTGGATTTTCTGGTCATGTTGCAATATAGCTAGTGGTAAAGGAAAAGAAAGAATATATAAAATTAGACAAAGGAATACAAAGGATAAATGAGAAAGCATGGAACAAAGAAGGAAATAAATTAGTAATACAGCAATGGAAAGGTCATATTACTAAGAGAGCATTTTATAAAAAAATCTGAATTAAAAAATATTTTTTTACACTGGCAATATGATGTGAGAAGTGTAGAGAGAAAAATATAAAATAACATATAACGATGTATTGGAAGATTTTAGAACATAATGATAGAAAGTACTTTGACAAAGAAATAGAATTATATGAAAGATTTCAAGAAAAATACAATTGTTATATAAGTAAAAATATTTTTTACTAGGAAAAAGAGAAGAAGCATTGAGTTACTTAAGCAGATTAGTAAAGGAAGATAGTGTAATGAGAGAAATAAAAATGGAAAAGGAGACATAGAAAATACTCACGAAAAGTTATAAATAGTATAGTACAATATGTACAAGAAATGATTAAAGAAAAAAGATAGTGAAAAAACATGGAAAGTAAGTTAACAGAAAAAGAGAATACAGAGTTGGAAAAGGACATTTCTTTAAATGAGCTAGATGAAGTATTAGGACAAGTTAATATAGATTTGGCTGTAGAACCAGATGGAATAGGGTATGAAATGTATAAAAAATTAAGGGCTTGGAAAATAAATAGTTTTTAAATTTTGGAATGAATGATTAAAAAAGGTTTTATGTCTAAAGCATTATTTAGTGGAATACTTAAATTCATATGGAAGAAGGGAAATAGAAGACAAGTAAAAATCTGGAGACCAGTATCTTCACTAATAATGATTACAAGAGCTTTATGAAAAATACATAAGAGATTTGAAACTAAACTGAAAAAATATTACTGAAGATAGTATATATAGTATAAAGAGGAAGGGTTGTCAAGAATTATTAATGATAATTAGAAAAACTGTAGATGAGATTATGAATAAAAAAGAAGGGAAAATTATGACGAGGACCTTAATACAGTATTTGATACAAACTGGACATGAAATCTTATGTGTTATAATGTAAGAATATAATATAAGTGAGAAAGGTAGGAAATTATGTATGTTAGCATATAGTAGTAACAATAATAAAGTAAAATACTTGTAAATGGCTGGTTAAGTCAAGAGATGTATATGAAGAGTTGTGCAAGACAGAAATGCCCAAGGAGTTGTATACTCTTTGCATTAGTTATGAATGAGATAGTGTTTGAAATAAATTACAAAATGAAGGAGGTGGGGGGGTAGAGCACCTGAAGTGTTAAGAATTCCAGTTCTGTTAACATATGCAGATGACATTGTAATAACTGCAAAGAACAATATTTTGGATAAAAGAAGAAATTTTTTGTGTCTCTCGGCTTTTCCCGGTTAGGGGTCGCCACAGCGGAACTCCGGTCCACTAATGATTGGCAGTTGATTTTTACGTACCGGCTTGCCAGGCCTGACGCACAACCTTCAATGAAGGTACACCCATTCACGCATGTCTCCACGCAGAAGACGCTCTAGCTGAGAATCGAACTGGACAGCGTCTTACTGTGAGGCGACAACGCTACCGCAGCACCACCACCGCGGGTGGATAAAAGAAGAAATAATTTGCACAAATGACTGTCTAAAAGTGATAGGGATGACTTCACCTAAATCTTTACTTTTCTCTTTATGTAATGTAGTAAAGATAGGGGTATATATTTTACAATGAATGAAATTTGTGTTGGGTATAATATTTGAGAATAAAGATGTAAGAATTCAATGGGAAAACAATAGAAGAACTAAAAACTGTCTTTTCTGGGGAACATATAAATTGTCATTTGGAAAAAAGGCTTATTTGATGAATTCTGTATTGATAAGGAAAATAGCATACTTAGCAAGTGTATTTATGTTTCCAACAGTATTTGAAAATGAATTATTGTAGATATTTTATAATTTATATGGTGCTGTAGATAAAACCCAGTAAAAAGAGTACGTTTGTATGTAAATAAAGAGGAAGAATGTTTAGGGTTAATTATCTCAGTTGTATATGCTGCTTTATTAAATTTGTACAAAGTGTTAAAGTATATAAATGAAAAGGAAGAGCGATTAGTAATAATTTATTGTATAAATAGAAGCATGATAAATGATAAAACATTACTATGTAAAACCATGGGAAAATCTAACAGATGAAAAAATAAAGGTATAAAAATAAGGCTCAAATGGTGTAATCAGAAAGTAGAATGTCAAGATTTTTGTGGAGACAGGAAAAAACATATGCCATATAAAAAGGAAAGTGATATAATTTGTTTACATGGTCAAGAAGAAACTACTGAACATGTTTTTAATGTAAAATAGTAAAAAAGTTATGGAGAAAACTACGTAAAGAAGATTTTTTGAAGATCTAAAAGAAGTGGATAAAATAAACATTCATATGATTAAATATGGATGTAAGAATAGAAGTAAAGAATATGTTAAAATATTAGATAAAATTATGTCATGTCATATGGTTTATATTGATCAAAAGAATGCATGAAATTATGTCTAATGGTAAATGTAGGTTAGCAACAATATTAAGTAAACTCATATTGTGGTTATATAAAAAGGAGAAGGGGGTGTAATAGGGATGAAACTTTAGTATGACTTTAAGGAAAATTGTGAATATGTGTGAATATTTTGTATATCTATATGTTTGTACATTTGTAAATATTTGTAGATGATGTAAATAAGAGTTCTTTTTGTATATGCATAAAGGACTCCTACTTTTTTGTTGTGAGGGGAAATGTTTCTGCTGCTACACTTCTTGCTTCTGTTCCTGATGTGGCAGCAGCTAGGAGAAGCTGTTCAGTAATGGAAGGAGAAGATAGTTGTTTTGCCAGTGTTAGCAGTGTGGTTCTGTCTGTCAGAGAGAAAACTATTGAAAAACAAGTGAATAGTAAAAGTAATCGGCTATTAGCTGGCTTTAAGTCTGAGGATTTTGAAGATGTTGTTATAGTTGAAATTGTTTCTGAGGTTTGGCTAATGAAAACGTGGTTGGTTTATTTAACAAAGGTGATCCTGGAGAAAAGTCTGAGATTTCATGGTGTGATATGATGGAAAACATTTTTGTAATGGGCAATGAGTTGGGCGGAAAGGAAATGAGTTGTGAGTTGGATGAAGGGAGGGAGGGATGCATTCTGAAAAATCATATGTAGATGCAGTTGGAAAAACAAAAGGTATTGTAAACTGTAAAAAAGGTTTGGTGTTCAGATAAGAAAGTAGAAATAATCAACAGCTTGTGTGGGATAATTTATTCTTACCTTTGTGTTTTGAAGCAAAAGACATTAAATCCTTGATTCATTTGATTTGGGGAAAGAGACATTCTGAGACTTAAAATTTGAGACTGAAGACTTAATGGAAAGATTTTGATTAATTGTGAATAAAAGAAGAAATAGTATTCGTTCAATTTCGCAGTGATGAAATTAAGAGATGTTAACATTTTTTTTCATTTATGCTTTATTCAGTTTCTGATATTGTGGAAATTAATGATGAGGGGTATTTGGAAATTGATATTATTTTAAAATATGAAAAATATTTGATAAAGCATTTACCAAATGTTATATATGTAGATGGTAATAGAGGAACATTTAGGTATATAGTGATAGAAATAAAAACTTGTTTTCCTCATGTAATACATATGTGTGTATGTGTGTGTGTGTGTGTGTGTGTGTGTGAGTGTGTGTGTGTGTATATATATATATATATATATATATATATATATATATATATATATATATGTGTGTGTGTATATATATATATATATATATATATATATATGTGTGTGTTTATATATATATATATATATATATATATATATATATATACACACACACACACACATATGTATTTCTATGTGTGTGTGTGTATACACATTTTGCCTAGGGCTGATGCTGCTACACAGATGGATGCTACAGATTGTACACTAGTGCACACAGAATAAAATAAAATAAATTCCAGTTCAGCTGACACAGCTAAAATGCTCAGAAAGACATATTGGTTGTGGCTAGTTAGAAAAAAAAGAGTAACTGTACGCATTTATGTTGAGTAAAGTATACCAGGAAGGGCAGTTAATTTGCAGAATAAAGGGTTTACAGTTGCATATATGGCAAATACTTTTTTTGCTAGTTTACAAAATGTAAAATTTGAAGTCCAAGCTACATTTTAAAAGTGACAATACAGTCAAAAGTTCAGATCCCATGAATAAAAAGAGTACATCTTAAATATTAAGCCACAGGTTCAACTCCTATGTTATACTTGTATAAAAGTCAGACAACTAAAGTTTCAGAATTAGATCAGTTCATATTTCATGTACAAAGTGCAGTTTACTAAGCACACCAGATTATAGGCCAGCTCAGCAAGCTAAATTAAAGACAGTATTCTTAGTAATAGTTTATGTAGTTATACATGCATTTTTGGAACAAGTAAAAAGGAGTACCATGTGACATTGTGTATTTATGAGGAAACTGCTGGCACATTAGAGCAATGTGTTCATAAGCTAATGGGAGGGAGAGTAATGAGTGACAACAGAGATATTTTTAACCATAACATTTTTTTCTGTTGGTACTGATGAAGGTGAGTTTGAAATAGTAGGTGCAGTAGGACATGGGAAAAGTAAAAAAAAAGGAGTATTTGCAAGGGACTCAGAAGAAAAAAAAGTAAAGGAAGCAAGAGTTGCAGAATGATAACATAAAAGGTCAAACATTTCATAATAAGGCAAGAGGTAGTACTAAATTGCAACAGTATGACAGTGAAGGCAATGTAAGAAATGAAAATGAAATTAGTGTTAACCCAACAGTGCATAACAATATAAGTTATCCTGGTACAGAGTAAAGGAAACAGGGTGGTGTCCCTGACAGATGAACAAAGAAATATTTGGAATACCATAGAAAAATAATTTCAGACCTTATGGGCAGAGACAAAAACAAACTGTGGGAAGTTAAAAGTTCCGATTACAGTGGGAGGTGCAAGACATTACATTACCTTTGAAAAGCAACAGTATGTCATGACTAGATTACCTTAATGTTTTCAGAACAGCCCTGTCATTTTTTACAGATAGGACATTCTTAGAGAATGTGAGTAAAGATGTCAAGGTTATTCATTACGTTCATATAAGTCAGAGATTGTAAAATAACACATATCACAGCTGAGAAAAGTTTGAGACAGTTGCAAGAGGCAGGTTTCAAAGTAAACAAAGACAAAATACAGTTCTTATCACAAAAAGTAAAATTTCTAGTAATCATTATCACACTAACAGGAAGGACTCCTTGTCAGGAAAGGGTGAGGGGCATTCTGCAATTGCCAAAGCCTTTGACAAATTTGTATTTGCATAAGGAAGATCAAAAAGAAGAGTTGACTCTACAATGGAGTTGCACAGAGGAAAAGACATTTAAAATGTTAAAGCAGAAGTTGGCACAGGCAATGGAGCTGATAGTTCACACCAGTAAATTACCTTTTGTTTTGCAAGAAGCAGCAGGGACACACTCTCAGTGGCGTCATTACAGTCTTGCCCATGAGAGGCATCTCAGGGAATAGACACTAAGTTAAGACAGGCTACTTTTTCTAGCAGAAAAAAATGACCCCTGTATAAAAAGGATATCATCCTTGCATTAAACAATTTTTGGCCATTTACTGTAGAATAATACAGGCAGAGTATTTGACAATGTTCTCTGGGGTTATAGTTCAAACTCCTCATTTGACAAGCATGACTTTGCTAAATAACAGTAAGATCAACAATATCATATGTATATATAAAATTTAGTAGATCTGTTTTTCCTTCACAGTAACAGAGGTTTGCTAATCATAATAAATAACAGTGTGATATTTTTAGAAATAGCATGTGACATAACATCTGCAAGTGCAGAAAAGACATATTCATTGGCTTAACAGAACGTGGTTGTATACAACAAAAAAGTATTATACTTTCAAATGTTTTGTAATAAATGGCATTAACAAGAAGCTTGTTGAAATAAACAGTTAAATGTATATGCACTATTCTATCCATAAAAAAATATTTTGGCCTGAAACTTGCTAAAGGAAAATGGCTAACACAGCAGGAAAAGTTACAAACTGTCCTATCAATGAAATAACATTTCAGCATGCTAAAGGAACTGGCTTTCTCTGAATGAGATAAGGATGCAAGACAAAGAATGCTTCAATACAGAAAAAAAATATTTCATCAATGACAAAGTAAAACTAGATAAAAAGAGACTGCAAAAAACTATGTGTGGACATTTTTGTAATCTGAATCAGCTGAGAATATGCAGTGTATCTGACAGTGACATGTGTTATAAAACTGTTTATAATCTCATAGTAGTGCTTGGTTGGCTTGTTTCAATAAATGTGTCAGCAATTGCAAATGTACAGTTGTATAGTTTGTCTTTGATACCTTTTACTGATAACTCAATTTAACATATGAGGCAGCCAAAACCTATTTTTTTGGGGGGATTTCAATCTTCTGATAAATGAGTATACAAAAATAAGATGTAGTCTAATACAGGGGAAAAGGTCATATGATTAAGTGTAAAATAAATGTAGAAAATATAAAAGTGAAGGGTGTTTTTTTTTTTTTTTTTTTTAAAGGAGCAGTATAATGTTGACCAAGATGATGAAGAAAGTATTGTCATTTCTGAAAGTAATGAGGAAGAAGGGAAAATGGTGTTAATGAAAAAGAGGATGAAGTAATAAAAGATGCCTTAGTTTAAAATGTTATGCTTTAGGAGGATGAAGATAGCTATACCAAGAAGGTTTAGAATGAAGTAGAAATTGAAGTTAAATAAATTATATAGAAATTTAGTCAGATGTTTGTGAAAGAAGTGTAAATTATGTTAGGATAGAAATTTGTTAGGTGCTAGGGTAAGGGCAAGGAAAGAATATATAAAAATATATCACCAAACAAAAAAAAAGGAAAGAAGTCATTTTAGATGTGTTTCAGTTAATATAAACAGTGAAAAAATGTAATTTTGAGGATCAATGAATAGTTGCACATAAACTCAGAAAAAAAATAAACTGGGGAAAGAATAAAAATTAAGAAAGCGAAATTTAAAATACTTCCCCTAAACTAAAAAGAAGGAAAAGTGATAATTTTTGAGTGCTTTCGAGTAAATGTGAATAGTATTATTAATATTGTAAAAAGGATAAGGATACTAGAATGTATGCTAAATATGATGTAGATATTACTTTTATGGAGGATATAATATTCCTGACAAATGAAAGATTGCAAAAAGAAAAATTGTAGGGTGCAAAAATAATATGGACTTTAGGAAATGAATGTTGCTCTGGGATGATTGTATGAATGAGAAGGTTAATTGTGGATATGAGGTGGAGAGTATATGTTTATAAAACCATAGTGTTATGTGCATATACAAATGGCAGGTAAAGAGAACATCTGCTTCATCAAATAGTACATGGTGGTTAACATAAAAATTATTACAAGGGGCTTTGTGATTTAAGGGGAAAATGTAAAAAGAAAGAAAAAGATGTTACAAATGCAGTAAGCGATAAAATGTGGTAAGTTATCTGTGTGGAATAAAGGTCTATAGACTTTAAGAAGAGGGACAATTTGATCTGAAATTAATTATTTTATTCTGTTGGAAGGTTTGGGTGTAGCAGATGGTGATAGAGTTGAGGCAGGTTTTTCAGATCATTTAGCAATATGGATGCAAATGAAGGAAAATGGAGTACAGTATGTTCAAATAGGAAATGGAATAAAAAGAATAAATGGGAAATTATGGGATGACTTTTCAGGGTAGAAAGCATTGCAGTCATGGAGGGATCATATAACTATGAAGGACTTTTATAAAAATTGGTCTGAATGGTGGATTGAATTTAAAAAGAAATATAATATTGTTTTTCCCCAGTAGCACAATGATATATGTAAGAAAGGAAGAGAAAGTGAAGCATGGAAAGATGTATAGAAATGTACTGGAAAATGTAGAGATGAATACAAGAGAGTATGATGATATGTAAAAGGAAATAAGTCAAGAAAAATTAGGACATTACTGTTTAAGTAGGGGTATTATTTACAAGGGAGAAGGAAGGAGGTGTCTACATATTTGGATAAAATAGTAAAGGAGGATATTAGTATAATGAGGGAAATGAAAAAAAGTTTAAAAGGATAGGTAAAAAGAATACAAGCGTAAATTACGAGTATTGTAGTAGAGTATATAGAAAATATGTAAAAGAGTAAAAAAAAAAAGAAAAGAAAGAATGGACATTAAAAAAAATCAAGAATGAGTTGAGAAAGAAATTGATAAAGGAATTACTGTTAGTGAATTGGATGAAGTACTTAGGAAAGTAAATGTTGCTTCAGTATCAGGTCCAGATGGTATAGAGTATGAAATGTACAAGAACTGAAGGGATTCACAAAGAGAGTGTTTTGTAAATGTTTTGAGTGAATGATTGAAAGAAGGGTTTGTTTGTGAAAAGTTAGGTAGTGAGATATTAAAATTTGTTAGAGTGCAGCAGTGCTCCAAAAACAAACCAAACTAAAAAAAAGAACTCTAAACTAAACCAAGCAATGTTAAGGCAAAGGCTCTGGACACAAAATATAGTGCTTTTGTTCTACTTTAATCAGAACAGAACTTTATCAGAAATTCTGAAGAAGTAGTGTTTTGATTAAAGTAGAACAAAAACGTTAAATTTTGTGTCTGGAGCCTTGCTTTAATATTGCTTGGTTTTAGTTCAGAGTTTTTTGCATTAGCATTTATATTGAAGAAAGATGAAAAGAAGGAAGTAAAAATGGAGATCAATCACATTAAATAATACAGATTATATTCTTATGAGAATAATACAGAGGAGAATGGAAGGAAGGATGAAGGACTTATTACTGGTGGTAAATAAAGACACAGGTAAAGGTTTGGTTGAGTTTGTGAAAACTGGAGGGTTGTATTTTTCAGTGAATGAAGTATCTTTGTTAGGGATAAAATTTGGGGAAAATTATATAGTTATGAGGCAATGGGATAATTTGATAAAAATGAAAGAAATATCTCTTATGTGGAAGCCTTGTAGATTAGCATTCAAGAAAACAGTTTATCTGGCGAATTCTGTTTTAATGAGAACAATAGCAAATAGTTAAATGTTCGTATGATCCCAGAAAAATATTAAAAATAGTGTGATTAGTGGTTTTCATATGGGTTTCAAGATTAAACTCAGAGAAAATAGGTGTGGTGTATATCAGTGAAGATGAAGGGGGACTGGGGTTATTAAATCCAGTTTTAATCTGCTTCTTTAAACTTGTATCAGGTATTAATGTGTGTAAAGGTAGAAAATTTTAAATTAATAGTGAAGATATTTAAATTTGAAAATGAAAATAAGAAAATGAGCTAAAGGTTATATAAATGAAGGAATTAAATATTATCAAGAAAAATGCTAAAATAGAAAATGAGAATTTATATAAAGAAGAATAGGAAAATGTGGTATAATAATGTGATAAAATCATATTATTATGTAAACTGTTGAAGAACTTATCAGAAGTGATGAAAGCCATTAAAGTTAGGAAGAGTAGTGTACTAAGATTGTAGAGCATCAGGATTTCCTATGGAGACTGGCAATAAGTAAGTCACCAATAAAGTGGAATATTCAATATAAAAAGAAAGTTGAAAGAGTATGTTCATTTTGTGGGGAGGAAGAGATAACAGTGTGTGTTTTTTTTAATGTAAAACAGTGGTTAAACTTGAGAGAACGTTGTGTGAAGGATTTTTTTTGAAAATATTGATGACATAAACAATATAGATTTGAATATGATTGTGGATATTATAAAAATGAGAAAAAAGAATATGTGAGAAGGATAAATTTATTTTATGTAATATGGGTTATTTGGAATGAAAGATTAAATTAAATTTTGTTTAATGGGAAATTTATTTTGGCTGATATATAAATAAATAGATTGTGGTTGTGGAAAAAGGACTGGGGGTCAGTTAGGGAAAAATAATAATGATAATGGTATGTAGGAATATGTAGGTATGTACCAGTAAATATGTATTTTTTATAAATATGTAAATATTTTTTTGTTTATGTTGTGTTAATTAAAGGACCCCTACTCTTTTCAGCAGGTGACACAGGATATTTTACTTCCACCTGAGCTACCACAAACTCAAGCAGATGGGACCTCAGTTAAACATCTCTTCTGAAGCAACACTCAGGAGTGCAACATCTCCCTAATGCTGCACTGCAGTGTCAGCAAGCCATTCACCCACAGTTGGAATAAAATCCACAACCTTCTAGTCTTCCAGCACCAAAGGCAAGCATGCTACCTTTTACACCACTGCCACTTACCATGTCTGTGCCAAGAATGATAACTTGCAATAAAGAAACCCTTAATACCGAAAAAAGCAGTGGCAGGTGTTGCACGCAGCTCCCGATGTGAATATGAACAGAACAATGCCTTTCTTATATTTCTGAAATTACACATCACCTGAAAAGTTCATAGGTTCATAGGTTTGTACTAAGCTAACTGCCCTTGCGAGCTATTTTAAGCCTAGCCAATTATGCCTTGTGAGATTCAAACCCTGCACCTTGTGTTTGTAAGGCAAACACCTTAACCATTAAGCCAGTCTCCCACCCTAAGTGCTCAATACATACCGGAGGAGTAGCTATGAACTACAGTATACTTTAAAGGGATAGAATTGCATTTTTACTTAAACTTCCAAATCACATCTTCAGAAGTGTTGCTATAGCTTTATGCAATCAAAATCACTTTTATGGTTCAATACAAATTCAAACTAATTATATCTCAGCAACAACTTCCATTTCTTTGGAGAAGAAGGACAACTAGAATTTCCTTTCCTTTTTGAAAATTGTTGGTTCCATAAACAGCACCGAGAGAGCTGGGTGCATGATATGTAACATCCGCTAAAATGTTTTGCTGGTACAGAGTACAAAATGATACAATGAGACTGCTAATTTGTAATACTACCACAGTAATGCAGAAACCGACAAACCAGCTACGTTTGTTTACATTTATGTAAATGTTTATGCAGGGGGGGCAAGCCCCCCTGCACCCCCCCACATCCCCTGCAAATTATATATGCCAACTCCAAGGTCACACTACAGTGGGGAAAAGGGTACATTTCCCGATCTTTACTGTACCGTGATCTCCATTCAAAAGCTTTGAGTTAAAAAAAAGTGGTGTGTAACATTTGCACTGGTTTATCAGTGTTATGCATTTTGATATTGTAAATTTTCGTTGTGTGATTTCAATGTTCTCATCTTGATCTTTTCAGTTTCAGTTATATGTTAACTCAATCAACTGATAGGGACCCAAACATGTGTCTTTGTGTGTGTGTGTGTGTGTGTGTGTGTGTGTGTGTGTGTGTGTGTGTGTGTGTGTGTGTGTGTGTATTTTTGGAGGATTTCATTAAGTCTTCTTTGTTTTTAAAAGGTTGCCCTACACTCTTTGTTTCTGTTGAACTGATAATTGTTTTTTCTAATTCCTTTTTTCACTTGTGGGTGACAGCCATCAAACCTCTTCCCAATCAAACATTGCTTATTGTTCCCCTACCCAGACATTTCATCTGGCTTCAGAGTGAGGGAAGATGGAGGGGACCATTATCCAGGTAGTCATGAGGGTGCTTTACCCTCGCTGTCTGAGGACCATCATCCATCACTACACCCTAATTATCCACACTATAATCTTACTATGATGATCATATTGTATTATTTGATATTTCATCTTTGCCGTAGGAACCCTGGTTGTGACTGAAAAAAAAAATGTCAGTAGACCAGTTCACTAACCTGGTTAACAAGTGACAAAATAAATAAATAAATGGCTCACCAGCACCACCTTACAGGCCATCCTGACTTGCAGATCATGGATCTGGAAAGGAGATCCAGTATTGTCACTTGTCTTGTATATCTTAATAAGATAATGAGGCTTGTGTGTTCATTTAAGTAGTTTATTACATACAAACACATCAGGATGGATAGCAGGAGCATTAAACTTAAATGAACGAACTAACTGACTGACTACTACACACATGCATTCTATCTGGCTGCTCACTCAAAATGGCACTCTTCTTTGCACGTGCTCAGTACTTATATACATGTGCCCACTGACTGGAATGATTCTTAAAGGTATATCACATACATTGGTCTACATCCTCCCTATTTACTGAGCTGTCTTACACTGACAATGACATTTGAATAGGCATGCAGTTATACAGACAATAATAAACAAAACAATAGTCATGTCCAGGTTGGTGTATCTGAAACTAGGTCTGGAAATGCGACCTGAACTCATAATGTAATAGGACTGGGTTTAGAAACAGGGACAGTCACTGGGGAATATTCTGCTTCAAGACATTTGGGGATATTCTTCGAAAAACAGGGATTTCTGACTGAATGTCCTCTGGAACAGGAACATTGGACAAGTCACTCTGAGAATTAATGTCTTTATTACAGGCAAGATGCTGTAGCACTGGCTCAGACACCAGTAATAAATGCTTCATATTCCACCTAAATTCCATTCTTTGTGATACCCTGATGTACGATCTTCGCTATTGACACAAACGTTTCACAAATCCAATGCAATCAAAACCTTTTGTTGTCTGCATCCTCACTATCTCTTCATCTTTTAATAGACTGAGCAGTTTGCTCGTCTTATAGTAGGACTTTTGGCACAAGCACTTTTTCAACAGTTGGGCTTTCAGTGCTTTGTTGTTTTTAGTACATGGAACGAATAAATTGTTGCTGATTGGTAATGTGGTTCTGGTTTGTCGTGACATAAGTCTCTGGGCAGGTGAACCAAGATGATCTTTGCGAGGAATGTTTCTGAGATTTAGCAGGTTTAGAAAAACATTGGTATTGTTGCATTTGGATTTCTGTAACAGCTGTTTTGCACTTTGAATTGCACGTTCAGCCAAGCCATTTGACTGTAGGTACTCAGGACTACTCGTAATATGAACAAAGCTCTACTTTTCAGCAAATTCTTTGAACTTGACATGTAAACTGTGCACCATTGTCAGAAATGACTCTGTGCAGACTACCATGGACAGAAAAATGTCTCTTCAACTTTGTAGTGACAGTATTGGATGTTAAGTTAGGAAGAAGGTCAATCTCATACCAATTTGAATAAGAGTCTACAAACACCAAGTAATGTTTACCATTCCACTCGAAGATATCAGTGGCTACAGTCAACCAAGGTAGTTCAGGAATCTGGCTTAACTGAAGTGGTCTTTTTTTTTTTATACGGTTTAGTACTATTACAAACAGAACAAGATGAAAGTACTTTCTCAATATCTCTTGACATATGCCAGAATACTAGTCTTCTCGCCCTTCTTTTGGTAGAATCAGTTCCTGGGTGGCCGCAATGCAAGATCTTAATGTACTCTTGTAAGGATTTTGGAACAATCAGTTTTGGACCTTTCAAGAGGACTCAGAGTGCGAATACACCCCCATGTGGGAGAAGCTGATGAGGAGCTCAACAACCAATGGGCCGCTATACAACAACAGGCTACTATGTCTTTTGTTGAGGCTCTGGCCAAGTTTCACGATTGTGTGATCGATCGGGAAATCAGTGCAGTCACAAAACTAGTTAGTGAAGTACAACCATTTGAAGGGGAAACCTTTTTCAACAAACAGCTGAACAAAGAGGCAACAGATTTAAATAATTTAGAAGAACAACTTAAGATTAGGAAAATCAAGAAATTCCAAAGAGATCAATCTGATTACCAAAGTGCCAATCCTTTCATTAATTCTAATAAACATGCCAGATTTACATCATATTCAACCAGAACCCCCAAAAGGAAGAGACCCAGGTCCATTCTCAGGAAACGCACTCCGGATACCGGTTCATTCACTGATGACCTTTCTTCCTGTACTGACAGTGATCTACAGGCAGTATCAGGTTCATCGTCTCCCAAAAGAACACCATCATCTATCCCTTTAGGCCTAGATACCAGTGGGAGGGACGAAAACACAAGAAAAATAAGCAATATACAAAGTTTGTTGAAAATAGCAATGCAGAAGTGAGTGTTAACTCTAATGTGAATGTTTTAAATTTATCAGACTTTGTATTGTCGCCTATCCACTTGTCTGTTCTCAATAAAGGTCTTACATTCATACCGGGTTTTATGGTACCTGAGGATGTATTGGCACAAGATGTTATGTCCTTTTGCAGAATCTTGAATCTGAAATTGCATTTTGGTGATATGGATAATACTTACAGTCATGATAAATTTATGTATCATAAATCACGCTTTCTCCCTCCCATGCATCCTGTACATTAATTCCAGAGTAGCATTTTCAAAGATCTTCACTTTTCAGGATCTGATATACGTTTCAAATCCAGTAACATCACATTGGTGGAAAAACAAGCTATTATGGAACTACAGAACAATAGAGATATAGTCATCATTTCTGCTGATAAAGGTGGGGCAGTAGTAGTCCTGAATTGGTCTGATTATGATAATGAGGCCAAAAGACAACTTTCTGATAAGAGATACTATTCTGAAATGTTTATCAACCCCACCTTTAGGTTCAAAAAACAAATTGATGACTTTCTATCCATGGCCAGAGATGAAGGCGTTATTACCACCGATGTAATGCATCCGCTCATGATCCAAGACACAGCAAACCAATACATTTATTTTCTACCCAAGATACATAAGGACCCACTAAAACCACCTTGTAGACCCATTGTATCAGGCAAGGGTTACATCACTGAACCACTGTCATTATATCTTACTAAACATCTTAAGCCCTTGTTATCCCTAGTACGTTCATGACTACAGGACACTACCAGTTTTTTACAAATCATCTCGGACACACAGCTTGAACCAGGTTGGTTAATGTGCACACTTGATGTAAGTGCTCTATACACTAACATCCCTCATCAAGCAGGTTTGGAGGCCCTGGTCTATTGGTTGGAGGTAGCTGACTTATACCAGTCTGAGTTTAACACATTTCTGGTTGGTCTTGCAGAACATGTTCTCACCAATAACGTCTTCTTTTATCAAGATACTTGCTATTGGCAATCGCACAGCGATGGGAGCATCATTTGCCCCGATCTATGCTGATCTATTCATGGCCTATGTTGAAAGATATATCATCTACAATAGTCAGAACAATATTTTTCTTGAGTACATTGATATCTGGAGACGTTATTTGGACGATTTCTGGATGGTATGGAGGGGAGAGGTTTATCAACTATTTGATTTCTTATCTTATCTAAATGATAATAAATGGGGTCTCCAGTTTACAATACATTATCATGCCAGTACCATTACTTTTTTGGATGTATTGATCCACAGGTTACCTGATCATACATTAAGTACTGAAGTATTCAGGAAGTACCCTGAATAAAACACTGTCCTCCATGCTTCCAGCTTTCACCCACCACATATTGCTAGGAACATTCCCAAATCTCAATTTATTAGACTCAAGCGTATTTTTTCCCAGGATACTTCTTTTCAGGAACAGAGAAAGGACCTTACCAACAGGTTCAGATCCAGGGGATACAGGATGGGGCATGTTCTGCAAGCCAGCAATTGGGTTAATACACTGAACAGGGATGATTTATTAAGTTATACAGCACACAATACTACGATCCACAACCCATTAGGTTTGTAACCACCTATGCCAGGAATTCGGATACTCTAATCCATAGTGTACACAGACATTGGAACATACTACAATGTGACCAAGAATTGGCAAGCATCATACCAGACAGATGTCTCTTTTCATTTCGCAAAGGGAAAAACCTAGGTTCCTGTTTTAATCATTACAAACATTCTCATGACAACAGTTTGGGACAGCACCTACAGACCACCTTGACAGGTGAACCATTGACCGGTTGTTTTCCATGTGGCCACTGCACCAATTGTGACAAAGTAAGTAAATCTAAACAATTTTCCAGTAAGAATTGTGCCACGCTTTACGATCTTAACTTCTTTGCCAATTGTAGTACTGACTGGCTGGTTTATCTGGCTACCTGCACTTGTGGATCCTTTCACATAGGACAAACTTCACGTCCCCTCAGACTATGAATATCTGAACACGTAGGTAATATTAAAAATAAAAAAGTGAACAATGCCCTGTATAAACATCATCTGGTACATAAAACAGCTAAATTTTCATTTATAGTTATTTGTGATAAAAGGTAACAGATCCAACAAAACAGGTTGGCACTCTGTTTTAAATTCCAAAGAAAAGAAGTGGATTGTCAAACTGGGTGGATTGTTTTCACCTGGTTTAAATGAACAATTTTAGAATGAACCAATCACTTTTCAGATGGGTGTATTTAAATAACAACAATTGATCATGTTCTTTTACACTGAGGAAGGCTGTGCTTGTGTCCAGCCGAAACCGGTCTGTTTATTTGTTGTTTTTCATGTTTCTACAATAAACCAAGTTTCCAGGTCACAGTTTGCTGGCTCATTGGATTTGTTTTTGTATGGTTTGTTTTGAGCCGTGTAATTGCTCTCGTGCAGGAGGTTTCATTTGGATGTTGCCTTTCATGATGATACCATTGTCTGACAAAATCTCATCTCTGTATTGAAAATGCTGCTGGACTTCTGGTAAAGAAGAATGTTTTGAAGGCCATTCTCAACTGATAAAAAGGTTGAGCTTCTAGAGAATTGAATCTGAAGCTGTGTGAATTCTAAGCTCATCAAGATACGTGGAAGAAAAATTTCTCACTTCCATGACTTCAAAATCAGCAACCTGATTTTCGTGCTGTTCAGTGTTTTTTCTGGGCAATTAGGATAAGGTATCAGCAAAATAAAGAAGTTTGCCTTTTGTGTAAACAAGATTGAAATTGTACTTTTGCAATTTGAGCATCATGCATTGCAATCTTGCAGGAGCTGTGCGTGTTGGCTATCTCAAAATAGTGACTAGAGGTTGGTAGTTGGTTTCCATCTGGATAGGTCGTCCATAAATATAATCATAAAACTTCAAACATGCTAACACAATTACTAAGAGTTCTTTCTCAATCTGGGCATACTGCATCTCAGTTTGGGTAAGAGTTCTCGATGCATAGGCTACTGGTCTACCCTCTTGAAGAAAGACTGCACCTAGACCAAACTTAGAAGCATCACAGGAAAGAATAACTGGTTTGTGAACATCATATTAGTGTAAAGTGGTATGACTGGTAATTTTCTGTTTCAGGACATCGAATACTTTTTGATGTTGTTCTGACCAGGACCAGATTACATCTTTGTGTGTCAGTTCTCTTAGTGGTGTTGAAAGTTGACTAAAACCCGGAATGAACTTGCCTAAATAGTTGACCATACCAAGAAAACGTAAGGCTTGGACATTGTCTGGAGCTGGCATTTCAAGAATAGCTGTCTGCTTGGAAGGATCTTGGTCATAAGCCTAAACTGGCAAACAAATGACCTACATAAGTAACTTCTCATAGCCTGAATTTACATTTCTGAGGATTTAGCTTAAGATTCACTTCAAGGGCTCTTTCCAGAACTTTCTTGAGGTTTCTATCCTGTTTGACTTCACTATTGCCACTAATTAGACTATCATCTACTATAACAGCACATGGATAGCCAGAAAATTGTGTTCCATCGCACGTTGAAAGACTCCACTGGCAGAATTTATTCCAAATGGCATTCTCAGAAATCTGTATCTTCCTAATGGCATACTGAATGTGGTTAGCAATGAAACATTTTGATCAAGCAAAATTTGCCAGAATTAACTTTTTGCATGTAAGACAGAAAAAAACAATAGCATTTGACATGAGGGCAGCAACCTTCTCAACTGTGAGCATAGGATGATGAGTCCTTTGTAATGCTTTGTTCAAGTCTCTCAGATCAGTACATGATCAGTACATATTTTGATATCATCTGAGCTTTTCTTATGAGCTACTACCATGGAGGGTACCCATTCAGTTGGTTCTTCTACTGGACAAATTACACCTAGCTGCACCATTTTGTCAAGCTTGGCTTTGACTCTGTTCTGCATAGCTACTGAAATGTTCCGTGCTGGTCTGATAACTGGGCTGACCTCTGGGTCTAACTTCATGAAGTATACAACTGGGAGTTTGCCTAGTTTGTCTTCAAAGGTATCAGCATACTTAGAAAAAATAGTTTGTACAAAATCTGAGCTGTTCTCATTCAAGCATACATGGTGGACTTTTTGTTAAATGAAAGCAGTCCCATTTTCAAACTGTCTCTGAGGTCTAATAATGACTGCACATGTTTCTTGAGTACGTAAAACTGCAAGTTATAGCTGTTCCCAGCAGAGTAACATGAAAGCACTGCTGAGCCTTCGGTTTGAATTTCCTCACCAGCATAAGCAACAAGCTTTACACAGTTTGTCAAATCAAGTTGTTCTGCAGCTTTTACTCTAGCAGATGTTTGTGCTGACATAACATTGCACTTTGAACCAGTGTCTACTTTGAGCTCAACAGGGCTGCCATTCATCTGAACAGTACAAAAGATTTTGTTCTCTGCCCACAAATCTACTCCATTGACTGTTTCACCAAGCACAGACACACCATCAACATAAAAAATAGGGTTGCAGCTTTCTAATTGATCAACTTACCTCACTGAATGGTCTCTGTTAATAAAAAATGTGCCTTGTTTGATTTACAAAACCTTTTGAAATGATTCCACTTATTGCAAGAATGTCACTGCTGACCAAAAGCTAAGCACTTCTCTCATTTGGGCTCATGGTTGCCACCACAATTGTATCAGTTGACTATGTGGCTGGCTACAGGTTTTGCTGAGTCACCTGTGTGCTTTGCTGCTTGTACCCTAGGCCTTACTGAAATTGCTCTGGGTTTTGCTGGAGGTTGGTCTGTGGCTGCCACACCCTTTGGCCTATATCTTTTAACCTCGTACTGCATGCTGTCTATGCTAGTTCTGGAAGACACTGAAAGCATGCTTTTGTCATTTGTAAGCATATTTGTGTGCTTTTCTGTAAGCTCGTATATCTGACAAATGCCAATGGCCTTGTTTAATGTTAAATCACTGTCTCAAAACAAGATCTTTTTCACTATGTCATTATTACTACGACACACAAGCCTGTCTTTTATCAACTCATCTCATAGATCACCAAATCTGCACGTTTTAGCCTTATTTCTCATGTCGGTTATATATATGCTGCAAAAGTTTCACCAGGCTTTTGATCTCTTGTGTAAAATAAGTGTATTTCCATTGTAATATTCATTTGGGGGTTAAACATTTCTCTAAATTTATGTTTTAAGCACTCAGGGTCTTCCCGCATTTCAGCAAGTACCACAATATGGTGGTTCTCCCTCTCCCCTGCAAACACAGCAGGTGCATACACAAATGAACGCTCTCTTTCAATGGTTTCTGAATCAGATAAATTAAGCAGAATAAATGCCTTTGTACATGCGTCTTTGTCAGAAAAAGTAGCCTGTATGAAAATGTATTCTTGCTCAAACACTCTCTAGTTTTCTGCAATATTATCAAACACAAGAAGTACGGGTCTGTGAAATCCTTCTGCCATGCCAACAAATTATAGTTTAAACACTGAAATATTGGTCCTTGCAATTATGTATAAACAGGCATACACACCAGGTACTTGTAATAATATTCAAATGCACAATAATCTCTTTGGAAGACTACTTTGCTAAATATTCTTTGAAATGACTGTATTTTGTGAAATAACTGCACTGTAATACTGCACACACTTGCCAACACTTTGCAAAATTCAGATACTTCGAATAGCTTTAGTTAATATGTAAAATTAGTACATAGTGAAAAAATACAGTAGTTTCCCCTTTTTAAACATTTTATATGATTCAGATATTCTTTCACACATTTTTCATAATTATTTTGAATACTTTTATCAGTATGTTGCAGTTTTGGACAATTCATTTAATTAGAAATTGATTTTGAGTGTTCTAAATGCTTCATTTTATATTCTTTGTGAGAAAAAGCATTTAAGTGAGTTTTAGTACCTGGACATCATTTCTGACCTGTTTGTGAATCATTTGAGCAGTAGGGATGATCCACTTCTATATATTTCTTTATTTCTAACCACTTGCCTCATGGTTTTGACTCTGGATCTCACTACTGGCATCATGTCAATCATCTTGTATATCTTAATAAGATGATGAGATTTGAGTGTTTAAGTAGTTTATTACATACAAACACATCTGGATGGATGGCAGGAATATTAAACTTAAATGAACTAACTGACTACTACACACATGTATGCTATCACTCTGCTCACTCAAAATGGCACTCTTGTTTGCACGTGCTCAGTACTTATATGCACTTGCCCACTGACTGGAATGCTTCTTAAAGGTATATCACACACTCTGATCTACAAGTATTACCACCAGACCCCACATGTAGCCTTAAAATGCAGTGAATGGCTTGCACATTCCCACACTACTATCTATCCCCTGGTCTGCTGATGCATCCGCAGGGAAGCCCTCATTAAGTTGGGCAGCTGGTCATTTCTTATTAAGTCCTTAACACCAGCCCATATGGTGATTTCAATACTGCACCATTGCAGAGTATCCAGTGCCCTGCCCTGATGTGTGCTGTCATTCACCTATGATTCCTGAGAGCTACTATCACTGACTTGCAATACCAAGCTGATGCTGCCTCAGTCATTGAATAAGAAAAAACATTTGCTTGGTAGGTGCAACAGCTAACTGGGAGCCATTTCTTCTGTCTGGAGTAGGGAAGCTGACGAGAGCTGCTCACTTCCCCTCCCCCTGCCCAAATCTTTTAGCTCTAAAGCCACTTCTCAAACTTGGGTTTTCTAGACTGTAGTCAGGACTTTATCCCTATGTCACAAAGATGGGCTTATTTATTTATTATTTTTTTATTTTTATTTTTAAATGCATATTTTGTTAATCTTAGTTATATAAATCTATTGCACAGTTTTTTCTTATTTGTTTTTTTGTTTTCTTGAAGTCTTAACTGTTAATTTGTCTGTTCTAGAGTTTTTTTTTTTTGAGTTTCAATTAAATATCATACGATGATGGATGCGTGGATGGCTTATATCTTAGACAGCTGTGTGTTTAAAAAAAAACAGAAGAATACTTCTGTGATGACCAAGCAGGTGTGAGGAGCTGACAGGTGATGGAGAAACAGTGGGCAAAATGTAAGTAGAGACAGCAAGATCAATAAAAGTAGTTTACATCATCAAGTGTAATTTAAGTATGAATACTTGAAAACAGATGGTAGAAATGGTGAGGAATAAGGTTGCAGGATTCAAAAAAATATAAGAAGGCACAGAAAGGCACTTGAGGCATCAAAGGAAACAGGGAGGTGTGGGTATCACAAATGACTGGAATGGGTGTGGTACAAGTAATGTAGTAATAAAAGGAAGCAGCATATTTTAGTTATCTATGCACAAGTGTGTCAAAGTCCAGGAAAGATCATAAAAGTGAGGGAAACGCTGGATACAAGGAACCTCTCAGTCAGACATGGTTATCATTATATTCTTTCAAATATAGGTTGTGATGCAGGCAGTGCTTCTATATGATGGACTAAATACCAGGGGTGGAGTGGGAGCACCACTGGACCGAGGGACTTCTTGGTGAAAATATTAATCCAGAGAGGGAAGATCAGCTCTGTCTATTGTTTCTGCAAACAAAAATGCAGATATAGCTGATCTGTGTTCACTGTCTGTTTCTCAGTGCCTCACTAATTCATGTTTAAACTCCTGTATTCCTTTTATGCATCCTGAAAATGTTGCAGGGTAGATGCCTCTGGATCATACCAAATACCTCTGCCCCAATACAAATGATTTATCAGATCAGGTGCACTGTTTTTTTTGTTTTCTTGTCTTTTATTTTTATTTCTTATATATTTCTAAACATGCTGGTTAGCTTTTGTCACTATTTATTGTGTATTAAGCTCTACTGTGAATTGCAGTGGCTGTTTATGGGGTTGCTAGAGGAGTCAGCTGTAACTCATGAGTGCTCTGACTAATATATTATAAATGCACTAGCACAAACTGAAGTCTGATTTTTACCATCAAGTGTTATTGCATTAACCAAAAAAAAAGCATTATACCACCAATCCTTGCACTTACATTGGCCAAAACATTTAAAAGGACGTGTTGTACAGAATACAGCACTTGAGAGTATGTTACTTTCAAGACCATGTTAATCCAGTTGTAAGACAGTGTGTAATGTTTTTAAAGGAGATGGATCTCTTTGAACACAATATATTGTCCTGAGAACAAATTCAAATTTGGAGTATACAGCATTTCTTGCAGAGCACAAATATCCTTTCTGACCTAGCGTTCTTAAAAATAATCTCTGAAATAATTATATTAGAGAAAATCTATATTGACACTTAAACTAACAATATTTCATCCTATATCTACATCTTTAGGAAGCAGACGATTGAAACACATTTCCGCTATGTAAATAAATAAAAACAAAAGAAAATAAATAATACGTTGGTAAAAAAAAAACAGTGAATTCAACACTAAATTCAAAAGTTAAAAACTACATTTAGAGAATGAAACACTAATAGCCTTAGGCTGAGCAAACAAACAACAAATTAAATAAGCAAACTAGCAAATAAATAAAAACACAGAGGAAATCAAAATCAATGAAAACAACATCAAAGAAATAAACCAGTGAAAATGAACTGACTAGCCATAGGTAAATCATGTATGGTATATTTTGCATCACAGGGTTCAGCAGTTGGTTGAACAATTCGTATAAAGCTCAGCACTTTGGATTCTGGGGACTAGGTGTCCACTTTGAGAGATGAATGGCTGTATTGGATGTACACTGTTTTGAGAGGGAGAAACAAGATCTTGGTTGAAAAGTTTAGGAGAGTCATTAGCAGACATTTTTACTAGCCAAAAACAAGACTCAGAAAACTGTTCAGGAAATCCTGGCTTCTTCCACAAAAGAAAAAAGCTATTGGGACATATGGTCATTAAAAAAGCAAATCCAATATACACATGATAATGCAAAAAAGTCAGTTTCATTAAAAATGTGAATATGTACATGTCTACATCATGAGCAAAAAGTTACCTGTATTAGTGGCAAATCTGATGGAAGATCAGTGTGTCCTTATTAGGGTATTAACAGAAGAATGATGCAAAGAGACCTATGACTGGAACAATGAAGATAACATAGTATGTGGTTAGTAGGACTGTCACGGTGGATAAAGTAAGAAGAGCTGTAATCCTGTCTTTAAGAGAAAGGATTGAGGCTAAACAATTTGCAAATAAATATGGAGAAAATTGTCTCTGTAGTTCATGGAGAACAGACTTAGTAGACATATCTTTGTAAAGGGGAAAACAGGAGAAAATATGAGACTGTATCATCAGAATGGCAGAGAAAAAAAGATGTGCATTGGGTCTTTACTGTACCACAAGTTAATGGAAATATTGACTGCCATACTTCAGTACAAGACTGTTTTTACTACCTAAATTAGATAAGGTTTAGATAACTGATACTGGAATTTACTTGAGGAAAGTGGAGGCCCTGCTGTTTTTAAATAAACAGTCGGGGGAGGATTCCAGACCTGGAAGTTGGGATTACCAACCATTGTAGCTTACCATCAACTATTGCAAATCTGAGCCTGCTAGACTGAGAATCATGGAGTTTAAAATGGCAATATTGGGGAAAAAACTGATCAATGCATTGCAAATAGCTAAATCACTTAAAAGACAGGCAGAAAGAACAAAGGAACTATGTGTAAACTGCCATCATGGAAGCAGCAAATGTGTGTAAAACTGATATGCAAATTTAAGGAAAGTAAAAAAAGCACAATTTTTGTCAGGTAAGGTAGTTTCAAAGATGAAAGGAAAACAATTAAACATTGGGAAGTATAGGAAACAGTGAAGGAGAAAAACAAGAAAGTATGTTCATGGAGAATAGAGGAAACTGATATCACAGTCAGAAAGTAAAAAGTCAAAACACAGAAAAATAGTCTGTACTATCAAGAGAGGAAATTAAAACTGTTTTGCTCCCACCATCCTGACCTTCAAGCCTGTGCTGACACCTTACTAACCCATTTGATTTCTTGTCTTTTCTGGCTTTAACTGCCCATGCCAACACATGAGGGGGGGTCCCTTTTTTGGGTGAGAATACCTTTTAATAATGGCAATTTATATCAAGGCAATGTGGGTGAGAATCAAATGTTTGTAGCCTATCATCCATGGCTGACTTGAATTTTTCAGATATGCACTTAACCATCTTTTTGATGGTTGACAAGGTGATTTGCATTTTCTGCTACATCAGATCTATACACTTATTTGCTTCCATGCCATACCATTAAGAGTGTTGCATGCCTTTTAAACATTTTTATTAAATAATCACTTATGACATAGGAAGACACACATTAAAAGAAAACAAAACAAATAAACTATATTAACATTTTTTTCCATTTACATACATTGTTAATTACATATATGTTTTCTTTCTCTATGAAAATTGTCATTCAGCCTAGCATTACATAAATTGCTCGGTTCCCGCCTTCACTTAAACCTCACCGCAACATTATTTTGCATGTATTGTTCTTATTCTATGCATTTCTATGTAACATGCTCCTTCCCTTTTCCAAAGATACCACTTCCAGTTCATTTATCTCTTTTACAATATTCCATACATCAAGTAAAGTTGGTTTAGAGTTTGATTTCCATTTTCTAGTAATTTCATTTTTTGGCAGCCTATAGAATTAAATTAAGAAGGCCTTCCTATGTCAAGACAATTCAGATTCTGTGTCCCAGCTGAAAAGAATAATTTCCTTTGTTATAGCCATTTGATTCCCCCAATATTTCTGACAGAGTATTCTGTAGGGATTTTTTTAAAAGTATGCCCACTCATTATACTCCTCAAAACATGTCCTGAATTATGTCTTTCTTCCCCATCACATCTCCAACATTTGCTATTCACCTGAGGAAAAATTCTTTGAAGTTGGCTTGGGAAATAAAAATCCCTATGCAAACACTTTCAGTCAAAAATCCTTAACCCCTCTGGACTTTGTTGCATACTTGGGAGCCACATATATGTATATCCTCCAGTATTCCATTTTAAATTGCTTTTCCAGTCTGTCTTCCCAATCTTTTCTAGTCTTTTCTGACTGATACAAAAAGTTCAGTTACAGGCTTGCTGTTCCTGAACTGTTTGAAAGTTTCTGTGAGGCCATTTTTGCTTGGGCTGAAGGAGGGTCTCTGTGTTCATCAGTGGCAGTGACTAACATTGAGCAGCTTCCCTGCCCCCCGTAGAGGTGGTTACTGACTTGAAACTGTAGTTTTATTGGCCACTAGGGGTCATTTCCATAACTCCTTCATTTGTCCTCAGAGGAGTGGTTTAAGGCAGTAACTTGTAGTTTATTGGCCATTTTGGGTCATTTCCTGTCTTTTCCAGCCCCCTGCTATAAAGCTGCTTTAGCTGAGTTGCCACTGTTGCACACTAGGGCAGCTCCGGGTAAGCAGGTTTAAACTATTCGGCTACCTAAAGTCCACTCTTCAAATTTTCCCTTAAAACTACCTTCCTCGAACTATACTACTGATCTAATCAGCGTATCCTATAATTAAAAGATCATCTCTACTTGACTCCAAGTAGACTATTCTCTATCTGTTAAACGTAGCACTTGCTCCTACAGTACTTATTACCTTGATACGGCACTCTTGTCAAAGATAGTACCCCAAAAAGGCAACCCCCCATTTCTCGGTCACCCACGTCCCCGGAATCTTTTTAAAGTTTTTTGTCTATTCCTTCTAGCATGTTGAGGATCAGTTGCTAGTGTCCTCTCCTGCTCAGCTGGTGAACCTGGGAATATTGAGGCAATGTTACAATTGCCTCATGTACACAGACAGCCCTCTCCTCCTCCCACAAAACACAAATACATGCGAGAGATGCAACTATACGGCCAAACTGGAGGCTGAGCTCTCTCAACATAGGACTGGCAAGACCAGTCAGGAGGAGAAGGTTACCACACACACTATAGACCCAGTCTCACATAGTACCATTACAACCTCAAATCATACACATAAACACACAAAGACATACTCGACGGCTCTGATCAAAAATCTACCAAAACAGCAGAGGCCACCAAAGCAGACACCCAAACAACCACCACCTCAGAACACAACACCTGCAACACATAGACCTCACAGTCAGAGTGTCAAACAGTCACAGCCCTTAAGGCCAAACACAATGCCAGACACACTAGTCATTGGTGACTCCATAGTCAGACACACTGACGTCCCGCTCACCAGACTGAGTAAGGAGAAGGTCACAGTAAGCTGCCTGTCGGGCTAGAATCCGCCACATAACACAAGCACTCAGGTCTCTCAACAGCAGGTACAAATATGACTCAGTCATTGTCCACGCTGGTGTAAACGACCTGAGACGTACCTCCTTGGACTACATGAAAAGAGACATTCAGGAGCTCTCTGATTATGTAGCCCAGGCAGGTATGACCCTGACCTTGAGCAGTATCCTACCTTCACCAAGAATGATGCCACAATACAGAGATAAGATGATCAGCTTTAACAATTGGCTTAAACACTGGTGTCATTCAAAGGGGATCCAGTGTCTGTCTGCCTGGGATGACATGCTGGACAAGCCACGCTGCTTTGCAAGGGATGGCTTGCACCTGTCACCCTGGGATTCGGATATTGGCAAAGGCTCTTGTCACCCCATAGTGCCTTTTTTAGGCAAGGCTCAAATTCTAATCCTACCACCCTAGAACACAAAAAAGGAAAAAAACTAAGGGTAATGCTGCTCAATGCCAGAAGTCTAAATCTCAAAATGCACGCACTCGAGGCCCTTCTCAGTATGGAGAACATCGATGTCTGTGCTGTGACAGAAACCTGGTTCAAGGCTCCTGAGAGCACCCCAGCGCTATCAGGTTTTACCTCATATCATGCGTTCCGGCCCCAAAATTCGGACAATACCAAGAAAGGAGGGGGGTATCCATATTCATCAAGGACACCCACACCTCAAGACTGGTGGCAACGCACGATGCATCGGAGACCATCCAGGTGCAATAAACCATAGGCAAGACTGCTCTGCAAATTGTAGCATGTTACAGGCCACCCTCACAAACTCAGGAACCTCACATGGCCTTCCTGAAAACACTAGAGGGGATAAATGTATCACCAAACACCATCATACTAGGTGACTTCAATTACCCTAATATAGAGTGGGAACACTACTCAAGCCCAAACACCCTAGCCCAAAAGTTCCTGGAATTCATAAACTCAAATGCCATGGAACAACTAGTCACCATCCCCACAAGAGGAGATAACATACTTGATTTCATCATCACGAACATGGGAGCACAATGTTCAACACCGGAGGTGTACCCCTCATTGGTGAGATCAGACCACAAACTAATCTCGCTGGAGGTCCTCATCCCACCCCCACCTGAAATAAAAAAGACCACAGTAAAGAACTTCTCAAAAGCTGACTTCACACTTCTAAAGACTAGTGTGGTCTCCTTTAAGGCCCCGAGCATGGAAAACAGTACTCAAGCCGCTGAATCACTTACAAATGCCTTCTACCAGCACCTGCAGGACTGCATGGATAAGGCAATCCCAAGCAAAACAAAGACTCTTTGTACCAAAGGCAAGCGTCCAGTCTGGTGGACCCCAGCCATAAACAAACTCTACAACAAAAGGAGGAAGCTACTACAAGATAGAGCAAAATCCTTAAAAGGTAAGACACCCTTGATCACTATAAGTAAAAACTAAGAGCTCTCATAAAATCATCCAAAGCAAATTTCGAGAGAAAAATAGCTAAAGACTCAAAAGACAATCATAAGGCCTTCTTTAGCTATGTTAGAAACCTGGGAGGAAACTCCCAGATATGCTCAGAGCTAGTTCAAAATGATGTGAAGATTACTGATCCTACAGACATTGCCAACATACTGGCTGACAGGTTCAGTGCAAACTTCTCCCCTCCCCCAAAAGGAGAGATATCTATACCAAACGATTGCAGCCCCCAAACATCTCCAGCGCCCAAGTGAGAACTGCTCTCTCCAAAGCAAAAACACAGCATCCATGGGACCTGATGGTGTCCCCGGCTGTGTGCTCCATGAACTCAATGAGGAATTAAACCCACAGCTAGGACAGCTGTTTAATCAAAGTCTTACCTCTGGATACGCACCCAGGAGTGGCGCACTGCAACTGTGGTACCACTTCACAAAGGCGGTGCCTCCACCGACCCTGGAAATTACCGCCCATTAGCTTGACAAGCCTTATCTGCAAAGCCATGGAGAGGATCATAATGGACCTCATAAATAAAGACATAGGAATTTGCAGACTTTGGATCCAACCCAGTTTGGCTTTGTCAAAGGCAGATCATGCCTTTTAAACTTGGTTGACTTTTTCAAACAGTCACCAAAGCCATTGATGAGGGAAAGGCAGTCCATACAGCCTACCTCGATCTGGCTAAGGCCTTCGATACAATACCCCACTCGGGTATCATTGAAAAACTCATCAGCTTAAATGTCAACCCATACATCACAAGATGGGTTGCAAACTGGCTGAGTGACAGAACCCACAGGGTCAGAGTTGCTGGCGCCATGTCAGACTCAAAGCCTGTCACAAGTGGTGTCCCACAGGGCTCAGTCCTGGGCCCACTCTTGTTTGGCATCTACTTTTCCAAGTATAAGCAAACACAGGAGGGTTATGGCTGACAAAGTTTGCAGATGACTGCAAACTGGGCCATAGTAGAAAACACATCTGACACAGATATCCTTCAGAAGGGTCTCACAGAAACGGATAACTGGTGCCAGAGCCATGGCCTAAAGTTAAATGCCAAAAAATGCATAGTCATACCCTTCGGGAAAAACAAGGTTACCCCTAGCTACCAAATAGGTGGCAATCCACTGAGCACAGAAGAAGTTATCAGGGACCTGGGGACCCAGGTTGATAGTAGTCTGTCATTCGACACCCATGTAGCTAAAGTAGTTAGGAAGACCTTCTACATTGCCCACCTTATCATGAAGGGATTCTCATCTTGATCAAGGGAGGTCATAGTCTCCCTTTACTCATCACTCATCAGACCAATGATTGAGTACAATGCCCCATTCGGAATGTATCTGACCCGACACTTGCAGCAGCTGGAGAGGCCACAAAGTTCCTCACCAAAAGGATAAAGGGTCTCAAAAATCTGTCCTATGCTGCCCGACTGAAAGAACTCCAGCTCTGTTCAGTCGCCACCGCTTGCTCAGAGGTGACCTTTGCCTAACATACAAGGCCATGTCAAACCCAGATTTGATGAATATGCTTCACCTCAAAAATCTAGATCCATCAGAGCCACAAGGGCGGAGACTTAAACCTTGACACGGCTATTAATAGGACGTGCTGGAGGGATAGATTCATCACCCAAAGACTCCCTATGCTGTGGAACAAAATCCCGGTACATGTGAGGCAGAGCACCTCGCTGGCCTTGTTCAAGAGAAATCTTGACCAATGGATGGGAGATCGCAGATATACCCCAGGGATTACCTCAGTGTCACTGCTCGACAGAGGCACAGCAAAATAATGGGTATAGTTCCCCATACTAAAGGGGTGGCGTAAGCCACAAAACGATGGGCTAGGCTTGTAAATGCCCTCGGGCAGATAGCCTAGTATGAACCTATGAACCTATGAACCTATACGTATAATGATTGTGTAATATTTATATACCCTACTAATTATCCCTGTTTAACAGCTACTTTTGTTCTTTATTCAACTAAAAACTTTATAAGAGCAGGCATTTCACTATCCCTTTCTTTTTGCCTATACTCTGAAATCAATCCCTGGTAGGAACATAATCTCTAACCTGCATTCAAAACTTCCTCTCCTCATCCCTCTGTATCACCTTTCCCTTTCTAGTTATTTGCTCCCAATACCTAGGTTCCTTTGACAGTTTTTACAGTAAATTCCATCCCTGTCTTACCTATTTTCTGTATCCCTGATTGCAGACATCCCTACTGGCAAAATTTCCTTTTCACTTTCCTGGGTTGGCTTAGTTCTTAGAATTATTTGTGCTACCATATGGATATAACATTCTGTGTGATTGTTATTCTTCTTCTTAAGGATCAGCATCCAAAATCCCACTCTCTCCATAATTTATGAACTCCTCCCTGCTTCATCATTGTCCCTTTTCACTTTGAATTATAACTTTTTGCTTGTGGTATGCATATGAACCTTAACTGCAGAGCTCTAAAATATCTCTTCAAATCAGGAAATCCTGAATCACCTTGTTCTATTGTGAAGATCAACTTATCCAACTTTGTATTCTTCCCCACCTAGATAAATTCAGTTATTTATTAATTACTGTCTACAACTTCTCCCCTGATTGATAAAAATATGCCTGACTTGTATATAAAACTAAAGGGGCTAAAACATTTTCACTGCTTGTATCTTACTGTCCATATCCATAAACAAGAGCTTCCATTTTCTCAGCTTTTGCATTATGTTTTGTTTAGCCACTTACCACATGTCCTTAGCTGCCATAACAGAAGCCTTTATAATCCATACTGCTAAATATTTCATCTTATTGTGTCCCCATAAATATGGGTATTAATGAACCAATTTGTGTGTGGCTACATAATTTGTGATTGTAGCCTTAGCTTCATTAATTTTATATCCCAAAAAGTCTTGAAACTGTTTGAAAATGTTTCACAACACAGAGATGTCCTTTTCTGGATTTATCAATTGCAAAATAATGTTACCTGCAAATAAAGCCAACTTTTCTTGATTAACATACCAATTATATCCTTGAATTTCAGAGTCCCTTATTTTATTTGCCAATGGCTGTAAATATAAAGCAAATAATAAATGGGAAGATGATACCACTGCCTGGTTCTTATTTTTAAAGGACCACTACGGGCAAATGATGAAGAAAACAACTCTACAACAGAAGAAAGAAACTGTTGCAAAAAAGAGTAAAAATCCCATGATTGGAGAAACTCCCTGGTCAGCTTCAGTAAGAAGCTGAGATCCCTCATAAAATCCTCCAAAGCTAGTTATGAAAACAAAATCGCCACTGACTCTAAAGACAACCACAAAGCATTCTTTAGCTATGTCAAGAATCTCAATGGCAACACTCAGATCTGCTCTGAGTTACAGCACAATGGCACTAAATATACAGAACCAACGGATATTGCCAACATCCTGGCAGATAGGTTCAGTGCTAACTTTACCCCTCTGTCATCCCCTAAAGGGTCCATCTCTATACCAGAAGAATGCAAAGTTCCTGTAATCACGGCTGCACAGTTAAAAAAACACACTATCCAAAGCCAAGAACACAGCATCCATGGGACCTGATGACATCGAAGGCTGTGTTCTACATGAACTACAGAACGAACTGGCACCCCACCTAAGTACCATGTTCAATCATAGCCTCACCTCAGGCTTTGTGCCCACTGAATGGCACACAGTGACAGTTATCCCACTCCACAAAGGGGGAGCCACCACAGACCCCGGAAACTACCGCCCAATTGGCCTAACGAGCCTGATCTGCAAGGCTATGGAGCGTATCATCATGGAACTTATAAACAATAACATTGGTAATCTCCAAACTCAGGACCCCACCCAGTTTGGGTTTATAAAAGGCAGATCATGTCTCCTAAACCTGATAGACTTCTTTGAAGCAGTCACCAAAGCCGTAGATGAGGGTAAGGTGGTTCACACAGCCTATCTAGATCTCGCCAAGGCTTTTGACACCATCCCCCACTCTGGAATTATAGATAAACTCACTAAACTAGGTATAAATCCCTATGTCACAAGATGGGTTGCCAACTGGCTCACTGACAGAACCCACACTGTGAAAGTAGCAGACTCCAAATCCAGCTTCAGACCAGTGACAAGTGGAGTACCACAGGGTTCAGTCGTGGGTCCTCTCCTGTTTGGTATCTACTTCTCTGAAGTACAGGCCAACACAGAAGGTCTTTGGCTAACTAAGTTCGCAGATGACTGCAACTAGGAGCCATAATCAAAACTCCAAAAGATGTGGACATCCTACAAAAGGGCCTTGCTGAGACAGATACCTGGTGTCAAAGCCATGGCCTCAAGCACAATGCCAAAAAGTGCATTGTCATTCCTTTTGGTAAAAACTGAGTACCCATGAACTACCACATAGGTGGTAGTCTACTTAACACCGAAAGTGTGATAAGAGACCTTGGGACACAGGTGGACAGTAGTCTCTCCTTTGATAATCATATCGCCACAGTAGTCAGGAAGTCCTTCTAGGGTTGGGAGGGTAGCCTAATGGTTAAGGTGTTTGCTTTACAAACATAAGGTACAGGGTTTGAGTCTCACAAGGGATAATTGGCTAGGCTTAAAATGGCTCGCAAGGGCAGTTAGCTTAGTACTAACCTATGAGCCTATGAACCTGTGTGGCACACCTCATCACAAAAGGTTTCTCATCCAGGAAAAAAGAGGTCATTGTTCCCCTCTACTCGTCACTCATTAGACCCATTATAGAGTACAATGCCCCTTTTGGTATGTACCTCACAAGACATCTACAACAACTGGAAAGGCCACAGAAATAACTCACAAAGAGGATTACTGGCCTCAAAGAGATGCCCTATGCAGACCGTCTCAAAAAAACTGCAGCTTTACTCCATTGCATATCGCCTATTCAGAGGCGATCTCTGCCTAACACACAAAGCTATGTCAAACCCAGAGCTTTTAGACATGCTCCACTTAAAGAAATCCCAATCCCTATGAGCTACACGCTCTAGGGACCTAAACCTCGTCACCACAATAAACAGAACATGCTGGAGGGATAGATTCCTGTCCCAGAGACTTCCCATACTCTGGAACAAACTACCTATCTATATCAAACAAAGCTCCTCATTAGCACTGTTCAAGAAAAATCTTGATGATTGGATGGGAGATAGGAAATTCACCCCGGGGATCACTTCTGTGGCTCTGCTCGACAGTGGCACAGGAAGAAAATTTTCTTGGGTGGCGAAAGCCAGGGTACCTTTGGCTAGGCTTATATAGGCCCTAGGGCCAATAGCCTAGTACCTACCTATGAACATCTATTTTTTATCTTGCCATGATTTACTACACCTCCCAAAGCTGCCTGCAGCAAAATAAGTACCCATTCCTAATTTTATTTTGTTTTTACTCTTGTCTGCCCTCATGGGGGGCAGACATCGTGATTCCTTTGGAAAACTAAATCTGTCCCATAATGCACAGACTGAGAACGAATAGCCCTACCATTTGTTGTCAGACTAGACTTCCATTCACTTAGAATGGAACACCTGAAAAAACTGCCAAGTTTGAGAGTCTGCAGCTCATGTGTCATTGACTGGTATGTGCTGAGTTTTACAAATGTTGTTCCTACTGATGTACTACACATTCTCTGAAAGAAACTTGCAAATGTGTCAACAAATTACTGAGATAAAAAAGACTTTTCACAAGGAGCAGTTTTGCAAGTTTCAGTTCCTGGCCAAGTTACTCCTCCCATCTCCCCTCCTTCAGTGGACTACAGTCTCACATTTCCAGCTTTACTAGATTCAACTGTTTAGTCAGCTTTGCATGACAATAGACATAAAAAACAAAAAATCACAGCCTGGTGTGCCACTAAATCTGTTCCCTTGTATGTCTCTATGCTTCTTCACTTCTGAATAGCATTTCCCAGGAAAAAAAAAAAGGCAAACGCATCAGTCCAAAGTTTAGGCCAGTCTATCCATTTAAAATGTGCGCAGTAAAATATTCAATTTATAGTGCATTTTGGCTGCTGACATGGTTATCTTTACATAGTTATTCTTTTATAGTATAACCTGAACTTATTTTATTTAATGATAAATTTTACAACAATTCTCAGTTTCTTAACAATGACCTCCCAAGCCTCTGATGTAACCTAGTACTTTTTCTTACTATTGCTTTAACTAGTTTGTCTTAGTTGTATACCTGTAGCATGTCGCTCATCCTCTCAGCAACAGACTCCTGGAGAAAACTTCCAAAGCAGATACTTGTATTGAAAGAGTAGGAGCAGCTGTAGCAGTGAAACCACTCCAAAACAATGCACTCAAACATAGTACTGACAAGCACAGGGGAATGTATATGTCTGAATCAAGCAGTGATGAAATTACTAGGGACTTCACTGAGCACAATTTTACTCAATCTCTCCATTTCATAATCCATAACATTCGCACCACACTTACAAAGGCACACCTCCACCTTCCACAAACAAAGCTACCCACACAACATACCAGTCAAATTTAAGGCTTTTCCCACCTCTCTGCAAAACACTGCTGTAATGGCTTTGGCAAACAAATGAAAATGATGGGTGTTGGTTCAAGACTCCTATCCATATCTCTCAACAGTACAGATTTTTGCAGAAAGGCCAGATTTTTTTGTCTGTTTTTCATAAAATTGCAGTTTTCTGTCAAATCACTGGCAAATCATTGAACACTGAGGTCAGAAAGTTGACAGGCATTTGATTTTCAGACTTCATATCCTTAAGAAAATTCACTCTAATGCAAAACCTGTTTATCAACTTTCTAAGTTTGTAAGTGCAATATTTATAAAATGTCCCATTTTTGGGCCTTTGTCCCCTATTATTTATGGCCTTGTCCAGATTTCTTGTTCTATAATGCTGCCATCCCTTCCTACTGGATCCAGTCCACTGCACTTGCACAAGTGTCTCCCTCAACAGGGCAGCAAGCAGGTATCAGTGCAGATTTGCTTTATAGTTCTTTTACACCACACACACACACACACACACACACACACACACACACACACACACACACACACACACACACAGTAAATATTGTCCATGTTATTTCTTCTTTTCCTTGGTTTCGTTTCTCTTACTTGTAATGTTGCTTTTACTCATTTTTTCTCCTGCCTCCCATATCTACCCTAATTATTACTTCTAACAAATACTTTTTCTCACTCTTTCTTCTCTTCCCCTCCTCCTCTTTATCCACTATTTGAACTTTTCCACTCTAACATTTGCTTTATGGGTAAATAATGAACTGTCACCCTTATGTCAGCACATTTCAATGCTACATAATATTATATTAGTCTAATAATAGGTTCATAGGTAGGTACTATGCAATCAGCCTAAGGGCCTAAGTAAGCCAAGCCAACAAGTGTCCATGGCTTATGCCACCCAAGAAAGTTATTTTCCTGTGCCACTGTCGAGCAGAGCCACAGAAGTGATTCCTGGGGTATATTTTCCTATCTCCCATCCACTCAAAGATTTTTCTTGAAAAGTGCTAATGAGCAACTTTTCTTGACATAGATGGGTAGCTTGTTCCAGAGTATGGGAAGTCTCTGGGACAGGAATCTATCTCTCCAGCATGTCCTGTTTATTGTGGTGACAAGGTTTAGTTCCCTAGAGAGTGTAGCTCAGAGGGATTGGGATTTCTTTAGTTGTAGCATGTCCAACAGCACTGGGTTTGACATAGCTTTATATGTTAGGCAGAAATCACCTCGGAGTAGGCGATATGCTATGGAATAAAGCTGGAGTTGTTTTAAATGGTCAGTGTAGCGCATCTGTTTGAGGCTAGTAATACTCTTTGTGAGGTACTTCGGTGGCCTTTCCAGCTGCTGCAAATGTCTTGTGAGGTACATTCCAAAAGGGGCGTTGGGTCTAATGAGTGTCAGTAAAGGGGAACAATGACCTCTTTTTCCTGGATGAGAACCCTTTTGTGATGAGGTGTGCCATGTAGAAGGACTTCCCGAGTACTGTGGCGATGTGATTGTCAAAGGAGAGACTACTGTCCACCTGGGTCCCAAGGTCTCATCACACATTCTGTGTTAAGTAGACTACCACCTATGTGGTAGCTCATGAGTTTTTACCAAAGGGGATGACAGTGCACTTTTTGGCATCGAGCTTGAGGCCATGGCTCTAACACCAGGCATCTGTCTCAGTGAGGCCCTTCTGTAGGATGTCCACATCATTTGGGGACTCTACTATGGCTTCTAGTTTGCAGTCATCTGCGAACTTCGTTAGCCAGAGGCCTTCTGTGTTAGCCTGTACTTCAGTGAAGCAGATACCAAACAGGAGAGGTCCCAGGACTGAACCCTGTGGTACTCCACTTGTCACTGGTTTGATGTCAGATTTGGAGTCTGCAACTTTTACAGTGTGGGTTCTGTCAGTGAGTCAGTTGGCAAACCATCTTGTGACGTAGAGTTTTATACCTAGTTTAGTGAGTTTAGCTATAATTCCAGAATGGGGGAGGTTGTAAAAAGCCTTGACGAGGTCAAGATAGGCTGTGTGAACCACCTTAACCTCATCGACTGCCTCAGAGAAGTCGATTAGGTTCAGGATGCATGATCTGCCTTTCACAAACCCGAACTGGGTGGGGTCCAGAGTTTGGAGGTTACCAATGTCTTTGTTTATGAGTTCCATGATGATGTCTGACAGGGCTTAGTGGTAAATCACTTTGGCTATGGTGTGCAGGATCCTGGGTTCGAGCCTTGCAGAGGCTGTTTATTTTTTTTTCAGTCATAGCCTCACCTCAGGTTTTGTGCCTGCTGAGTGGTGCACAGTGACAGTTATCCCATTCCACAAGGGGGGGAGCCACCATGGACCCTGGGAACTACCGCCCCATTAGCCTGACGAGCCTGGTCTGCAAGGCCATGGAACGTATCATCGTGGAACTTATAAACAAAGACATTGGTAATCTCCAAACTCTGGACTCCACCCAGTTCAGGTTTATAAAAGGCAGATCATGTCTCCTAAACCTGATAGACTTCTTTGAAGCAGTCACCAAAGCCGTAGACAAGGGTAAGGTGGTTCACACAGCCTATCTAGATCTTGCCAAGGCTTTCGACATCATCCCCCACTCTGGAATTATAGATAAACTCACTAAACTATGTATAACTCCCTATATCACAAGATGGGTTGGCAACTGGCTCACTGACGGAACCCACACTGTGAAAGTAGCAGACTCCAAATCCGACTTCAGACCAGTGACAAGTGGAGTACCACAGGGTTCAGTCCTGGGTCCTCTCCTGTTTGGTATCTACTTCTCTGAAGTACAGGCTAACACAGTAGGTCTTTGGCTAATGAAGTTCGCAGATGACTGCAAACTAAGAGCCATAATCGAAACTCCTAATGATGTGGACATCCTACAAAAGGGCCTCACTGAGACAGATGCCTGGTAAGCTATGGCCTCAAGCTCAATGCCAAAAAGTACATTGTCATCCCCTTTGGTAAAAACTCTGTACCCATGAACTACAACATAGGCGGTAGTATACTTAACACCAAAAGTGTGATAAGAGACCTTGGGACACAGGTGGACAGTATTCTCTCCTTTGATAATCACATTGCCACAGTAGTCAGGAAATACTTCTACGTGGCACGCCTCATCACAAAAGGTTTCTCATCCAGAAAAAAAGAGGTCATTGTTCCCCTCTACTCATCACTCATTGGATCCATTATAGAGTACAATGCCCCTTTTGGTATGTACCTCACAAGACATCTACAACAACTGGAAAGGCCACAGAAATACCTCACAAAGAGGATTACCGGCCTCAAACAGATGTCCTACGCAGACCGTCTCAAAAAACTCTAGCTTTACTCCATCACATATATCGCCTACTCAGAGTTGACCTCTGCCTAACATACAAAGCTATGTCAAACCCAGAGCTGTTGGACATGCTCCACGTAAAGAAATCCCAATCCCTCCGAGCTACACGCTCTAGGTACCTAAACCTTGTCACCACAATAAATAGAACATGCCTGATGGATAGATTCCTGTCCCAGAGACTTCCCATACTCTGGAATAAACTACATATCTATATCAAACAAAGCTCTTCATTAGCACTTTTCAAGAAAAATCTTGATGATTGGATGGGAGATAGGAAATTCACCCTGGGGATCACCTCTGTGGCTCTGCTCGACAGTGGCACAGGAAAATAATTTTCTTGGGTGGTTAAAGCCAGGGTACCTTTTTGGCTGGGATTGTATAGGCCCCATGGCCGATAGCCTAGTACCTACCTATGAACCTAAACTTCTGGTGACATTCAAAGGGGATCCAGTATTTGTCTGCCTGGGAAGACATGATCGACAAACCATGATGCTTTGCCAGAGATGGTCTGCACCTGTCTCCCCTGAGATTCAGGTTACTGGCTAAAGCTCTTGCTACCCCTATAGTGCCTTTTTTAGGCAAGGTTCAAAGGATTAAACCACCACCGTAACAGATACAAGCATGCAAAATCTGAAGGTAATGCTACTTAATGCTAGAAGTCTAAACCTCAAAATGCACTCTCTCGAGGCACTCCTGAAAATGGAGAACATCGATATCTGTGCAGTGACTGAGACCTGGTTCAAGGCTCCAGAGAGCACCCCTGCAATACCAGGCTACAATTCTTACCACACTTTTCGGCCTCAAAACCAAGACCGAAACACTAAAGGTGGAGGAGTGTCCATATTCACCAAGGATATTCACACCTCCAGGCTAGTTGCCCAACACAATGCATCTGAAATTCTCCAGGTGCAACTAACACTAGGTAAGACTGCAATCCAAATTGTAGCTTGTTACAGATCCCCCACCATACCCCAAGATTCTCACTACACCTTCCTAAACATACTGGAAAATATTACGATACAACCAAACACCCTAATACTGGGTGATTTCAACTACCCTGACATTAATTGGGAAAACTACTCGGGTACCAACTCCTTTTCCCAATGGTTCTTGGAATTCATAAATTCCAATGCCCTGGATCAACTAATCCATTGTCCCACCAGGGGCTCCAATATCCTAGACCTGGTCATTACCAACATGGGAGATAGATGCTCCACACCAGTGGTCACCCCCTCATTGGTCAGGTCTGACCATAAGCAAATCACCCTTGACATCCACATCCCACCCCCACCCCCAGCAAGGAAACCTCCTTAAAAAAACTTCTCCAAATCCAACTTTATGCTACTGAAGTCAGAAGTGACAAACTTCACAACACCCACGCAGACGGGATCTGGAAGTTCGACTGCAGAATCCTACACTAAGGCACTGTACGAGCACATCCACACGTGCATGAATCGTGCCCTCCCAAATAGAACCAAGATGCTCTTCTCCAAAAAAAGGAAGCCAACCTGGTGGTCCCCTGCTATAAACAAACTATACAACAGAAGGAAGAAACTGTTGCAGAAAAGAGGAAAATCCCAGGATGCAAAAAAATCCCTCACCAGCCTCAGTAAGAAGCTGAGATCCCTCATAAAATCCTCAAAAGCTAGTTACGAAAATAAAATTGCCAAAGATTCCAAAGACAACCACAAGGCATTCTATAGTTATGTCAAGAATCTAAATGGCAATGCTCAGATCTGCTCTGAGCTACAACAGAATGGCATTAAATATACTGATCCCAAGGATATTGCCAATATCCTGGCAGATCGGTTTAGTGCCAACTTCACCCCCTCTCACCACCTAAACAGCCCATCTCAATACCAAAAGATTGCCAAATTTCGATAATCACAGCCACACAGGTAGAAACAGCACTCTCCAAAGCTAAGAATACAGCATCCATGGAACCAGATGACATCCCAGGCTGTGTACTACATGAACTACAAAATGAACTGGCACCCCACCTAAGTGTCATGTTTAATCATAGCCTCACCTCAGGCTTCATGCCCACTGAGTGGCGCACAGCTACAGTTATCCCGCTCCACAAGGGAGGATCCGCCTTGGATCCTGGGAACTACCGTCCCATCAGTCTGACAAGCCTGATCTGCAAGGGCATGGAAAGCATTATCATGGAACTTATAAACAAAGACATTGGCAATCTTCAAACACTGGACCCTACCCAGTTTAGGTTTGTGAATGGCCGATCTCTCCTGAATCTGATTGACTTCTTTGAATCAGTCTCCAGAGCTGTGAATGAGGGTAAGGCGGTTCACACAGCCTATCTGGACCTCGCCAAGGCCTTCAACACCATCCCCCATTCTGGAATCCTAGATAAACTTACTAAGCTGGGCATAAATCCCTACGTCACTTGATGGGTTGCCAACTGGATTACTGACAGAACCCAGACTGTAAAAGTAACCAACTCCAAATTCAGCTCTAGACAAGTGACAAGTGGAGTACCTCAGGGTTCAGTCCTGGGACCACTCTGTTTTGGCATCTACTTCTCTGAAGTACAGGCCAACACTAAGGGACTCTGGCTAACAAAGTTTGCAGATGACTGCAAACTGGGAGCCATTATTGAATCCCCAAGTGATGTGGATATTCTACAAAAGGGCCTTACAGAAACAGATGCCTGGTGCCAGAGCCATGGGCTCAAGCTCAATGCCAAGAAATGTATAGTTATCCCCTTTGAAAAAAACATACCCATGAACTACCACATAGGTGGCAGGACACTAAACATTGAAAGTGTGATGAAAGACTTAGGGACACAAGTGGACAGTCGTCTCACTTTCGATAACCACATCGCCACAACAGTCAGGAAATCCTTCTATGTGGCACACCTCATCACTAAGGGCTTTTCATCCAGAAAAAAGGAGGTCATTGTCCCACTGTACTCCTCCCTCATTAGACCCATTATAGAGTATAATGCCAAATTTGGTATGTACCTCACAAGACATCTGCAACAGCTGGAAAGGCCACAGAAATACCTCACTAAAAGAATTACAGGCCTAAAGCAGATGCCATATGCTGACCGTCTAAAAAAAACTCCAGCTATACTCTGTGGCATATCGTCTACTCAGAGGCGATCTCTGCTTAACATACAAGGCCATGTCAAACTCTGATCTGTTGGACATGCTCCACTTAAAGAAATCCCAATCCCTCAGAGCCACACGCTCCAGGGATCTAAACCTTATCATCACAATGAACAAAACATGCCGGAGGGATAGGTTCCTGACCCAGAGACTCCCCATACTCTGGAATAGACTGCCCATACATGTTAAGCAGAGCGCCTCATTGGCCCTCTTCAAAAGGAACCTTGATGATTGGATGGGAGATAGGAAATTCACCCTGGGGATCATGTCACTTGGCCTGCTAGACAGGGGCCCAGAGAAGTAAATATTGTGGGAAATAAATTCCAGGGAATTATTATGGCTAGGCTTGCATAGGCCTTAGGGCCAATAGCCTAGTACCAACCTATGAACCGTGGCCTTGCAGACCAAGCTCATCAGACTAATAGGACGATAGTTCCCGTGGTGGCTCCCTCTTTGTGGAGTGGGATAACAGTGGGCACAAAGCCTGATGTGAGGCTATGATTGAACATGGTGCTTAGGTTGGGATCCAGTTTGTTCTGAAGTTCTTGTAAAACGCAGCCTGGGATGTTGTCCAGTCCCATGGATGCTGTGTTTTTGGCTTTATAGACTGCAGCTTTTACCTGTGTAGTTGTGATTACAGGGACTCTGCATTCTTCCTGTATAGATATGGGCCCTTTAGGGTGTGGGAGGGTGGTAAAGTTAGCACTGAACCTATCTGCCAGAATGTTGGCAATATCAGTTGGTTCTGTAATTTTCATGCAGTTGTGCTGTAACTCAGAGCAGATCTGGGTGTTGCCATTGAGATTCTTGACATATGTATAGAATGCTTTGTGGTTGTCCTTAGAATCAGTGGCGATTTTATTTTCATAGCTAACTTTGGATGTTCTTATAAGGGATCTCAGCATCTTACTGAGGCTATCCAGGGAGCTCCACCACTCATGGGATTTTACTCTCTTTTGCAACAGTTTCTTCCTTCTGTTGTACAGTTTATTTATGGCAGGGGACCACCAGATTGGCTTCCTTTTTTTGGAGGATAGCGTCTTGGTTCTGTTTGGGATAGCACAATCCATGCACTCATGTAAGTGCTTATAGAGTGCATTTGTGTAGGATTCAGCAGTTGTAACTGTATTGGCCATCTGAATGGGTGTCATGAAGTTCTCCACTTCTGTCTTAAGAAGCGTGAAGTTGGCTATGGAGAAATTTTGTACTGTGGTTTCCTTAATGTGGGGTGGGGGCGGGATGTGGATATCTAGGGTGATTAGCTTATGGTCAGATCTGACCAACAAGGAGTTGACTTTGGGTGTGGAACACCAGTCATTCATGTTGGTAATGACTAGGTCTAGGATATTGTTGTCCTTGGTGAGGGTGTGAATCAGTTGATCCAGGGCACTGGAATTTATGAATTCCAGAAAGCGTTGAGCGAAGGAGTTGGTACATGAGTAGTTTTCCCAGTAAATGGTGGGGTAGTTGAAATCGCCCATTATTAGGGTGTTTGAACCCTAATATTTTCCAGTATATCAAGAAAAGAGGAGTTGGAATCCTGAGGCATGATGGGGGATCTGTAGCACACTACAATTTGGATTGCAGTTTTGCCCAGAGTTAGTTGCACTTGGATAACCTCGGATGCATTATGCTGAGCAACTAGCCTGGAGGTGTGGATATCCTTAATGAATTTGGGCACACCTCCGCCTTTGGTGTTCCGGTTCAGGTTACGTGGCCGAAAAGTCTGGTACGAGTTATAGCCTGGTAGTGCAGGGGTGCTCTTTGGAGCCTTGAACCAGGTCTCAGTCACTGCACAGGTATCGATGTTCTCCATTTTAAGGAGCGCCTTGAGTGAGTGTATTTTGAGATTTAGACTTCTAGCATTGAGTAGCATTTCCCTCAGTTTTTGCTTGCCTGTTCCTGTTTGAAACTTGTCTAAAAAGGCACTATAGGGGCGGCAAGAGCCTTAGCCAGTATCTGGAATCCCATGGGTGACAGGTGCAGGCCATCTCTGGCAAAGCATCATGGTCTCTCGACCATGTCGTCCCAGGCAGACAGATACTGGATCCCCTTAGAATGACACCAGAAGCTTAGCCAATTGTTGAAGTCAATCATTTTATCCTTGTACTGCGGTATCATTCTGGGCGATGGCGGAATGCTACTCAGGGCTAGGGTCATACCTCCCTGGGCTACAAGATCGGAGAGTTCTTCCATGTCTCTTTTCATGTAGTCCAGGGAGGCATGTCTCAGGTCATTCACACCAACATGGACAATGACAGAGTCATATTTGTACTTGGTTGTGGAGTGACCTGAGTGCATGGGTTATGTGGCAGATCCTGGCACCCGACAGGCAGCTGACAGTAACCTTCTGCCTGGCAAGTGGGTCATCAGTGTGCCTGACTATACAGTCACCTATGACTAGTGTGTTGGGTATGTTGTTTTGCCTAATATATTATATATATTATTTTATATATATATATATATATATATATATATATATATATATATATATATATATATATATGTTTGCCCATAATATCTGAATAAGTGAGTGTGAGTTTCATGACAGCATCAAGGAAACATTTTTCTTCCTTCTGTGTTTTTTTTCATAAGTTTTGGATTTTTCTTGCTATATTGATTGATTTTCTTAGTATATTTTATTTTTTATTTATTTTCCATATGTTTACCAGGTTAGTCCGACTGGATACAAGATGACTGCTTTCAGCGGATGGCTGGGGGAGAAAAGCTCCAGATACATAGTAAACAATTATAAAAAATAATAAAAATAAATTATACAAACATAGCTATTTTGTACAAAGAGCATAGAAAATATAAAAGGAGTAAAATCAGAGTTTTACAATTGATGCAGCATACACAGTGGTTAGAATATTGAGAAACAATTAAACAAGATAATATACAACAAATATACAACTGCTTGAACATAAATTCAAAAATAAGCTTCCATAGACAAACAGGGTCATAAACTAGAAATCATGACTATATTGATATGATTTATATTGCATTTATCTTGTTTTAATAATGGTATGTGTGTATTATTGTATGTGTGATATGTGCACAAATATTTGTATTAATCTATGTATTTACAGTATAAGTACTGGGTCACAGCAGATGCTTGGGAGGTCATTGTTAAGAAACTGAGAACTGTTGTAAAGCTTGGCATTGAATACCATAAGTTCAGGTTATGCTATAAGACAACTATGTAAAGATAACCGTGTCAGCAGCCAGAATGCATTATAAACTGAATGTTTTACTGTGCACAATAAGAAATGGATAGATTGGCCCAAACTCTGGACTGATGTGTGTGCTTTTTTTTTTTTTTTTTATTCCTGGGGAAATGCTATTCAGAAGTGAAGAGACATATAAGGGAACAGTTTTAGTGGCACACCAGGCTGTGATTTTTTTGATGTCTGTTGTCATGAAAATCTGACAAAATAGTTGAATCTACCCAAGCTGGAAATGTGAGACTGTAGCCCACTGAAGGAGGGGAGATGGGAGGAGTAACTTGGCCAGGAATTGAAACTTGCAAAACTGCTCCTTGTGAAAAGTCTTTTTTATCTCAGTAATCTGTTGACACTTTTGCAAGTTTCTTTCAGAGAATGTGTAGTACATCAATAGGAACATCATTTGTAAAACTCGGCACATACCAGTCAATGATACATGATGAGCTGCAGACTCTCAAACTTGGCATTTATTTTTCAGGTGGTCCATTCTAAGTGAATGGAAGTCTAGTCTGACAACAAATGGTAGGGCTATTTGTTCTCACAGTCTGTGCATTGAGACAGATTTAGCTTTCCAAAGGAATCACAATGTCTGCCCCCATGAGGGCAGACAAGAGTAAAAAAAAAAAAAAAATTAGGAATGAGCACTTATTTTGCTGCAGGCAGCTTTAGGAAGTGCAGTAAATCATGGCAAGATAAAAAATATATGTTTTTTCATTGTTTGCCTGTAGTGGTCCTTTAAATGAACTTATCTGAAAGGAACCTTCCCACGTTAATTCTTGTGTCTGGTCCTTCATATATCTTTATTTATTTATTTATTTATTTTACATTTGTTGACCGGGCTAGTCTGGCTGGATACATGTCCATTTTCAGCAGAGGCCCGAGGAGAAAAGCTCCACTAATAAAACTAAGTGACTAACAAATATCATGTAATAACAAGTAAATAAGAAGTAACTAATGCATGCAGGCAACTAAGGGAAAAATTGATATGTAGAATAGTAATGGGAAGGCAATTTAAACAAGAAATAAACATCAGTACAGAATCACTATAATTTAAATAACTACTATAGATAGAGTGCTAAAAAAAGATGAAGAAGGGAGAAAAATAGGGACAAGTAGAGGGTTTGTAAAACTTTAGTCATAGAAGTCAGTTAGTAGCAGGGATATAGTGATGAGTACTATTATTAGGATAGATATTTGCACACAGGAAGATTGGAACTGGGTTAGATACATGGAGAGAAAAACAGGTTAGAGATAGTGGAGGGTAACATAAAAAGAGGTAGGTAGGAGTAAATAAGCAGGCTGGTGGGTTGCTAGGTTTACTTCTTGGAGGAAAGAAGTAGTGAAGTAGGGTAGGTAGAAGAGCAAAATGTAGGGTGAGAGAGAGAGAGGTTGTTTTTTAAGCTCAGTCAGGATTTGAGCAGGGGCATAGCCAGTGAGATTGCAAATGTTTTTTTGTTTGTTTTTTGAAAAGGTGGGGTGAGCTTAAAGTGGTTAGTTCTTTGGGGAGTTTGTTCCAGTGAGGTCCTACAGTATTAGCAAATAAGGAGTCACCTGCTTTGTTGTAAGATTTGAGAGTAGCTACTAGAAGTTTGTTGGCTGAGCGAAGGGATGTTAGATTTTTGTATGGGGTGATAAGGTTATTAAGTATGGGTGTATTAGAGGGGTAATGGAGAATTTTGTAGGTGATATGTAATTGCTGTAGGAGAATTCGATTCTGTAGTTCTAGCCAGTTAAGGATTTTGAGATTATGACAATGGTGAGTTCGATATGGGGAACCAGTGGCAAACCTGGCAATACTATGATAGGCTGTGGCTAGTTTCTGGTGGTTAGCTTTTGAAATGTTAATAAATGAGGAGGAGGCATACAGTAGTGTAGATAGGAGATGAGTTTGGGCAAGAGACACTCGGGTAGCTGCAGTAAGAAAGGGCTTAAGTCTGTAAAGGGCACCTATCTTTTATTAACAGCCTTGATGGTTAGATCAATGTGACAGTCAAAACTCAGTTGATTGTCTATAGTAACACCTAGGAGTTTAGTGGAACAGTCAGGATTGATGATCGTGCCATTGCCAGATGTGATGGAAAATGAGATAGGGGAGATTTAAGTGTTGGTGTAAAGAGTAGTAATTTGGTTTTGGGATTAAGGAGGAGACAGATATGTTGGAACCATTTTTCAGCCGTAGTAAAGAGTTTCTGGGTGGAAGAGTGGAGTTCTCCTGAAGATGAAGCAGAACAGATGAGAGTTGAATCATCTGCATACTGAATACAAGTGGATGTTGGGAGTGAAGTAGCCAGGTTATTTATAAATGTAGAGAAGAGGAGGCACCTAAGATGGATCCTTGAGGAACACCGATATTGATTGGGAGCTGTGAGGATATATGGCTGTCCCAGAGGACAGCTTGTTTTCTATCATTCAAATATGAGTCAAACCATTGTACTGCTGAAGAGTCAAGTGAAAGTGATGTCAATGTATCTAGGAGTAGTTGATGGTTAACCATATCAAAGGCTTTTGAGAGGTCTAGGAATAGGGCTGAGGAGAAAAGGTTGTTATTGCGATTTCTGTTTATTGTGTCAGTGAAGGAGAGAAGGGCGGTGGAAGTACTATGGTAGGGCCTAAAACCATGTTGTGAGTCTACTAGTAGGCTATTTTGCAAGAGGTGATTTAGGAGTTGTTGGTGAATACAACGTTCCATAATTTTAGATAGAGGAGAAAGTAGGGCTATAGGTCGGTAATTAGAAAGTTCATTAGAGTGACCTCCTTTATGAAGGGAATAATATAGGAGACCTTCCAGCAGGATGGGATAGTAGATTAGGTTATTGTTCTGTTAATTAAGATCGAGATTGGGTAAGCTAGTTCAGATGCTGCTAGTTGTAGGTATTCAGCTGGTAGTTTGTCGGCTGAAGGGGTGCAGGGTTTAAGTTGAGAGAGTAACTTACGATGTGCGCTGTGGAGACTGTGCTAAATTTTAGGGTGGGGGTGTTATTTGGAGGAGAGGTGTGTTGAGGGAAGGGGGGGAGTCATGGTGTTAGCTAAAGAGGTGACTGTTTCAGAGAAGAAGTTATTAAAGGTATCGGCTATTATGTTGGGTGAAGTTTGTGCTAAGGTAGTAGGTGTGGGAGTTTTGGTATTCCCTGGATCTAGAAGATTATTGATTCCGCGCCAGAATTTTTAGGGTTGTAATTTTGGTTATGTTGGTATTGAAGGTAATAGTTTTCTTATCAAGATGGATGAGTTTTTGTAGTATTTCTAAGGTGTTTAAAGTGTAGAAGGTCATCAGGGTTTTAGTGGTTCTCCATTTAGTCCAAATTTTATTTCTATCTAGCATAGTTTGTTTGGTTGATTTGGAAAGCCAAGGGGCAGCTTTGGAGCTTATTCTTATTAATCGAGCTGGGGCATGCTGCTGTAGAATTAGTAGGAAAGTGGTATTGAAATAGGCAACTGCTTATCAAGTGGGAGGTGTTTTAGAGTTGACCAGTTGCATGCCTTGAGGTCATTTAGGAAGGAGGACAAGTTAAATTTGTTTTTATTAGTACAGCACGGTAAATAGCTTGTTTGAGAGTATTATCTTTTGTTTAGTGATATAGGTAAGGAGATGGTCGCTGATATTGTCTGGGAGTATTCCAGTCTTATAAGAATGGGGATTATTGTTAATCAATATCCAGTCCAGGATTGCTTGTTTATTGGTTGTTTTGTCAATTCTAGTTGGGGAGCTAATAGTTTGTTGAAAGTTAAAGAGATTAAGGTGAAAGGTAGGTTTGGGAGAGTTGCAGGAATTCCAATCAATATTAAAGTCACCTAAGATTATAGTTTCTTGAGGGAAGTTGCAGGAGACCCAACTGAGAATATTTTCAAGTGTGTTTAAGTTATTGCCTGGAGGGATGTAGGAACATATTATGTAGATGGCTTTGTTTTTGTTTAGTTGGAGTTTGGTACAGAGTATTTCGGCATTACCTAGAGAGGGAGGTAGGAGTCCATTAAGGACACTTGTAGCTGGGATTTGTAAAGTAAAGCTACTCCTCCACCCTTTTGTTAGGACGATCTTGCCTTAAGGTGCTATAGCCAGGTGGGGTGATTTCGTTGTCTTTTATGCCTGGTTTAAGCCAGGTTTCAGTGAGACAGAGGATATCAAAGGCATAGAAGTCAATTATAGCATGGAGTTGTGTGATTTTATTGTTGATGCTGCGAATATTAAGGTGTGCTATAGAGAGGAGTTATTAGAGAAAGGTGAGCTAGAGATGTCAGCAGAATGTTTAGAAAGGTCATGGTTAAGAGGATTATTGGGGCCAGGGTTGGGGTGGATATCTCCATGTAACAGTAACAGGGTTTGTGGGATTGGAAATGTCTTTGTGGTTTTGGAGGGTAATAGATAGAACCGTTTTGAGGTTAGCGACCTGATGTGATGTAGTTTGTGGTATAGAGGGGGAAGGTAGGGTGAAGATGAGAGGATGTTAGTGTGTGTTTGTTTAGCTTGAGGAAGAATGGAGGTTGTGTGTGTGGCTAAATTAGGAGAATTGATAAGGTTAAGATGTTCATAGGAAGTAAAAGAATAGTGTATTAGAAGGATTTTAAGAAGTAGTAGAAGATGAAGAAGTTTAAGGATTAAAGCCATGTTTTTAGTGGGGTGAGGTTAGGAAGGTTGGAAGTAGTAGGAATAAGATGTTAAAGAGTGAGTAAGGGCAATTAGAAAGAGAATATGAGGAGAGGGGTGTGGTAGTAAGATAGGAGTTTAGAGTTAATGAGTGTAGGTGGGGCAGGTGAGTGTGATAGGAGCAGAGTGAGGTGGGGGTGTGGTAAAGGAAGTATAAAGGTAGGACCCTGGGGGTGGGTGGGAATTGGGGTAGGGAGGGGGCGGAGTGAGCCAAGAGGGCTAACGGAGCAAGAACCAGTGGCAGTAAAACAATCAGAGAAAAGAGAGAAGAACTATGTATGGTGAAGGGTAAGAATAAGACTATAGGGTAGAGTGCAGGGAGGAAGGAAGATGGGTTTTGGAGATGAGACAAAGTAAATGGTAGCTAAGTGAAGTGGCAGAGTAGTAGATTAGAATAGTATGGACAGTATTAGGGGATAACAGGAGGCAGAGTTCTAAGTGAGGATAGAGGAAAACCTAAGGTTTGTGATAGAGAGGGCGCCACCTAGTGGCCAAGTTCAGGAATGCCAAGAGACAGGGCAAGCAGAGAGCTCCCAAAGTGCTGTATCTCGGTAAAGGGGAGAGTTACCACAGGGATAGTGTTGAAGAAAGGAGGGTAGGAGAGAGCGCCTTATCCGCTATGGGAAAGAGGAGGAGGAGGAGGAGAAGGAGGAGGAGGAGGGGGGGGGTAGGCTGCTGGTTAACCTGGGAGGGAGGTAAAACAACCTGGAATACAGTTAGAAAATGCAATAGTAGGACATACTTTCCAACAGCGACTATGTTGGGTAGACAGTCTTTGTGGGGAGGATGTTTAAATCCTATTCAGGATTATGTTCTTTAATATGGATTCCACAGGGCTTCTTTAGCAGGGGTAAGGCAGGAACCCAAGTGTATATGGCTGAATAACATAAGGGAGAGAGAGAAAGACAACATAAGCACATATAGCAGTCAAGGATATAGGTAACAGATAAATAAAAGTTGTGCCTTACATACTAAAAGCTATGTCAATACAGTAACCAACCCTCACTCACAGTATAATCAGGCGTAAGAGAGTAATTAACCTTGCTACTTTATCAGGGAATGCAAATACTTTCATTGTTTTACTCATAAAATCCCAGCTTACTCTGTTGAATGCCTTCTCTGCCTCAAGACCCACCAACAACAGTGGCATTTTCTTACATTCTGTTTCTGTCTGGATCATCATTATTCTATTAATGTTGGTAAGTTTTTGCTTCCCCTCCATAAAACTGCATTGATCCATATCTATCAGTTTTGGCAACCCCTTTGCCATTCTTTTAGTTAGCTAAGGCCTAAACACTTTATAATTATGGTCTGAAATTGAAGTGGGTCTAAATGAAGATGGTTCTGATGGGTATTTACCCAGTCCAGGCCATAAAGCCACCACAGCTTTCTTCCAAGATATTGGTGCATCCCATCTTTTTTAAAATACTATTTAACAAAATATTCCAAATCATTTTTTATCTAATCTCCTACTGTCTTAACTATTAGTTGTTGAACCTCATCTTACTCTAACATTAGCATAATTAAGTCTTCTACAAATATTTCCATTTGTGCTCTTGGTTTCCACATTTGTTGGTTTTATGCACATTTTCATAATTTTTTTAATTATTTGTAATACCTCTATGGATCTCTGGTTATTTTTATTGTCATAGGCTCCCTAAATTTGTTGTCAACCCTTTTTACTTTCTGTTGCCTAAGTTGTGCTAAAAGTTTTTGTGCTCTGGATTCGTTATCAAAAGTAACTGCTTAACATAAATATTTCTAAACTCATGCATATTATCTAAAACTCACTTATTTTCTCTTCATCACTCTGCAGTCACTCCTCTTCTTGTTCTGTGAGATTCTTTTTATTGTGCAATATTTTAACCTTTTGCAGCCCCTCTAGATAATTATTGCTATTTCTTAACCATATCTCATTCTCTTTTTTACCATATTTTAAACATGATTTTCATTTTATTCCACTCAGTAGTTTCCTAGCTCTCAGATAATTTCCACTACCTGTTCCCAAACTTCCTCTCTTTTTAGCAGATAGGTGGGAAAGCACTAGTGTTTCATTTTTACTTCATTACCTTGCATTTTATCATAGTTTTTATTGATGCTTGATCTGACATAATTATTGGATGTGTGTTGAAATGTTCAATTAAATACACATGTTCTTGCGAAATATAATTTCTACCCAGTCTAGCGCAGTTATTGGACTTTTAGGGAATAATATGTAAATTATGTCTGAGTTCTTACTACTGAATTCATGTCTTCCATGCCAAATATTTTCATACATTTCTTCAGAAATCTGCCCTGTTTTATTATATTTTCCCTTCTAGGTTCCCTGATGCATCCTCACTATTGCAAGTCAAATTGTAGTCTCCACCTATGAGTAATATTCCCTGCAGAAAGCTGATTATTTCTCCCCAAATTTTCTTAAGCTCCATAATAGCAGTTTTTGGTAGAATATATATATGTGTCAGTTTAATCTTCGTGCATTGTAAATAGCTCTTTACTACCACAAATTCCCATTATTGTCTTTTCCCATCTTCTGTTATTATTGAAACCCATGTACCAGTCAATATTATTACTTCTTTTTCCTTTGTCCCTGATATTCTGATGAATATCCATCTTGAAATCCTTTCTTCATCAATTTCACATGCTCATTTCTTTCAAAATGTGCCTCTTGAAACATTGCTATTTGCACTCTTAATGTTTAATATAATTCAGTACTCTTTCTTCTTTCGTTTATATTTCAAGCTAGTATGGGTAGAGTAGTCTGTCGTATTCTTTTACCAAAGAAAGAAGACGCGGGACAACTGTGTGCAGTTGGTACCAACTCCAAACTTTATTGACCGGCCAGCATACATACAGTACACAACAACTTCCTGTCTCACGCCTTGCCATGCACTTTCCCCCAAAGAGCACTAGCTAAGGCAAGACAACACAGTCCATTGAATACACCACATCTCCCTTTCCAAAAAGGCCCCCTTTCACTTAACGCAAACCCAGGTCTATTCAATTTCTCCCACTTCACTACGAACTTGGTACATTGACACCAAATGCTCACTTAGCCACATTCAGATTACTATAAACCCCCAATGACATTGTTATTTATACACTGATCTTCACAGATCCAAACGGTCCGGCTTGTTAATAACTCTTCCTGATCTGGTCCTCACAACATCACTGTGTGCCGGGCTTCGGGAGGACCATTGCAAAACGGCAAGGCCTCATTGGTCTTACTTAGCACACTTTCCGGACACTCAGGGTTTGATTCCCAGTCAGGCTCAGATAGGGGGATCAGATGCACACGGTTTCGCCGCACAGTCCCTTGGGGCACATCCACCTTGAAGGACCTCGGCGAGTAATGTTTTTGCTCTACAGTACCTGGGGTCTTCATATCTGTCACCCACACCTGGTCACCGGGCAACACATCCCCAGCTGCCTCGCCCGATGGCGTCTATTGTAGTTTTGCCATTATACACCCTCTTCTCCCCTCTTTCCCCATGAGCCTTCTCCAGTCCGGCTGCACAGGGTCCAACTGCGAAGGATGAATCGGAAGAGAGGTCCGCAACCGTCGTCCCATAAGAAGTTCAGGGCTATAACCATTCTGCAGTGGCGTTGTCCTGCACGCCAAAAGAGCCATGTACGGGTCAGCACTTTTTAACAGGTTCTTCACCGTCTGCACCGCGCGTTCTGCCTCCCGTTACTCTGCGGGAACCTGGGGCTGCTAGTGACATGCTCGAAGCCATAAGCGGTTGCAAAGGCCACAAAAGACTGCCCTGAAAACTGAGGTCCATTATCAGACACCAGTACCTCTGGGATACCATGGCGAGCGAAGAAAGATTTTAGGTGGGTAATGACCTCGTTGGATGTGCTATGTTTCAACAATGCGATCTCCAGAAACCTGGATAAGTAGTCCACAGCAAGGAGGTAAGTGTGACCTTTTAATTCAAATAAATCCGCGCCCACACTTTGCCATGGTCGGTCCGGACATTCTGTTGGGATGAGGGGCTCAGGAGGATTCCTTCTCTCTGAGATGCACGTCCTGCATCTTAAAACCATGTCATTTATCTGCTGGCTAAGTCCCGGCCACCAGACGGTCTGACAGGCTCTAGCTTTGCACTTCACGATGCCTTGATGTCCCTCATGTAATTTCAACAACACCTCATTACGCATGGCAGAGGGGATAACAAGGCGCGAATCTTTTAAAAGCAACCCATCTTCCACTGTTAGTGTGGACCGATCTGGCCAGTAGCTCTTCAATAAGGGTTCCTGGTTCGCATACAGCGGCCACCCCTGGCTGCACAAGTCCATGACCCGCGCACACACACTGTCCGCTTTCAGCTGCTCCCGTAGTGTTTGGAGGAAAGATGGCTTCACCTGCATGTTTTCCACAATACTGTTCACGTAAATATCCGTGTCCTCCATCAACTCCGTTTCCTCCGGGGTTAGCTTGGTTTTAAGTGGAGAACGTGACAGGGCATCTGCCACCCACAGTGATTTCCCTGGAGCGTACTGCACCGTATGAGAACTGCATCAATCTCATCCTGAAGCGTTGGATTCTGGGCGGTAGAAGATCCAGCGCTTGACCTCCCAGCAATGAAACCAGGGGTTTATGATCAGTCTCTAGACAGAACGATTTGCCTAATAGGTAATCTCGAAAGCGTTCACATGCCCAGGTAGACGCGAGGGCCTCTTTCTCAACCTGTGATCGTTGCTCTGTGGGTGAGAGTGACCTTGATGCATATGCCACGGGTCTCCAGCCGTCCTCCCATTGTTGCTGCAACACACTCCCTAACCCAAAGGAAGAAGCATCCGCGGAAACCTTCGTATCCCTCTCCGGGTCATACACAGCCAAAACTGGAGGTGAGGTGATTGCCTCTTTTAAGTCCTTGAATGCCTTTTCCTGGTCCCCACCCCAGTACCAGCTGTTCCTTTTGATAATAAGTCTCTCAAAGCTCTGTCCCTCTCAGCCAAATGAGGGATGAACTTCCCCTGATTCACCATGCCCAGGAAACTCGTAAGTTCTTCTACTGTAGCAGGTGCCGCCATCTCCGTGATGGGCGCGGTCCTCCTTGGGTCCGGGCTTATACCAGCATTCGTAATGACATGGCCCAAGAAAGTCACTGTGCCCCTCGACAGGTCACATTTCCCTACATTCAACGTAATACCTGCTTCTTCCAGTCTCTTTAATACTGCGTGAAGCCGGGCATCGTGCTCCTCCTGGCAACGCCCCCAGACCAACACATCGTCCATGTGACAAATCACACCCTCTAAGCCTTCAATGACCTCTGCCATCATGCGTTGAAAGTGTTCGGTGCAGAATTAATGCCAAAGGGAAGGCGATTGAAACGGAAACGCCAAAGGGGTTATGAATGTGGTAAGCGGCCGACTCCTCTGACAAAGGAATTTGCCAAAATCCCATGTTTGCATCCAGTTTGCTAAACACCTTCGCCCCAGCGAGCATCCCCAGACTCTGCTCAACCGAGGGCAGCCTAACCTTTCCTGCATAAGTATTCATTTAGCTTAGTGTAGTCTACACATAGTCTCAGTCTGTTACTGTCTTTCTTTGGGACTACCACCATGCCTGCACACCAATCAGTAGGCTCTTCCATTCTGGTAACGACACCCAGCGCCTCCATCCTCATTAACTCCTCTTTCACTTTCCCCATCAATGGCAGTGGTATCCTCCTGGGAGTCTTCAGAGAGTATGGCACCGCCTTTGGCTGAAGCTTTATGTGGTACTTTCGCTGCACGACCCCCAACCCAGAACATAAGTCCGGGTATGAGGTCTTCAAAGACTCCATGGTGATAGCATCAACACGTTTCAGGAGGCCCAGCCCCAAAATAGCAGGAACGCCTAAAAGCGGCATGCGTAGTCCTTTTACAACGTACACTTTCTCACATGTCTGTCTTTGCCCATAGCCAAGCTGAAGCTCCACGGATCCTGTAACCTCCAGTGGCATCCCTCCAGGACCCAACAAGGGTTTCTCCGGCTGCTGGAGCACAGGAGCATTCTTCCCACTGAACAAGTTGTGCAGGTCTGACTTGGAGATAACAGTAACATCCGCCCCCGTGTCAAGCTTGAAAGTCATAGGTGTGCCCTGTATTTTCACCTCCACAAACCAGGAATGGTGCCCGGAGGAGACAGAACCAAGGAAGAACCCCTGTTCTTCACGTTCACTCGGCTCCTCGTCTTCCTCAATACTCTGCACCGCCTTGAACTGTCGGCAGACCCGCTGGTAGTGGCCCTTCTTCCCACACGAGCGACATCTTGCATTAGTCGCCGGGCATAGGAGTCTATGGTGAAATGGCCCCCCACACCTGTAACACTGCGAGCTCGGGGCGTCTTTACTCTTTTGCGTCTGGCGCTGAAAAATCGGTGCCAAAGGCTTACCCCAACCTTTCGAGGCCTCTGGCCTGCGTCTGGCGTCCGGTGGTATCTGCACAGCATTCACGTTGTACTGCAGGGCGGTACTGTCGCACCGCAGGGCCGTTTGCTGCTTCTTGACCTCCTCCGACTGTCTGGCCATATTTACAGCTCTCTCTAAGTCCAACTCTTTCTCCATCTGCATCCGCTCGGACAGTCTGGTGTCTGCCAAGCCCACAACAATTCTATCCCTTATAAGCTCATCGTGCAGCGTCCCATAATTGCAATGTTCGGCTAAAGCATGCAGGGCAGTAACAAAACCATCAACAGTCTCGTTCAGTTCTTGTTTCCGCATGTTAAAGCGTGCACGCTCGTAAACAATGTTCTTTTTGACAATAAAAAATCTTTCGAAACCCTCCTTCACTTTGGCATACTCCTGATGCTCTGCCTCGGTTAGCTTGAGGCCTCTCAAGACATCGTCGGCCTCATCGCCCATACAGTAGATCAGGGTGTTCACCTGGTTCCCCTCTGGGTTGGAGGATAAATTACTGGCCTGCCGGAACCGTTCAAACCGGCGAATCCATCGGGTCCATTCGTGGGGTTTGGAGAAGTCAAAGGGCTCTGGCGGCTGAATACTGAATGTAGCATTAGGAGCACTTGCCGCCATGTTGATTCTAGCACGTGGCTGCCGACCATTCTCGTCGTCCGACATGTCCGCTCTCCACATCACTTGGCCACTCGTACAGTCTTCAGCAAGAGGTCAGCACGCCCAGGCACAGCCACACAGCACTTCTGACACCATGTCGTATTCTTTTACCAAAGAAAGAAGACGCGGGACAACTGTGTGCAGTTGGTACCAACTCCAAACTTTAATGACCGGCCAGCATACATACAGTACACAACAACTTCCTGTCTCACGCCCTTGCGTCATGCACTTTCCCCCGCCCCCAAAGAGCACTAGCTAAGGCAAGACAACACAGTCCATTGAATACACCACATAGTCCTTATGATAAAAAAGCTAGTGTTTCCACCTGTCATACATAACATTTCTCATGTGCATTTCCAACTTTTGTCTTACATGCACACAGTAACATTTGGCAGGCTGATCTTTTATACATTTATTTTTTTTCTCATCTCCATTTGAACCTATGTTACATTTTCCAAGACGTTTTGCGTAAAACTCTCAAACAAAAACTAAGTACATTTTCAGAACACCCCCATCCCTATTTACTTAGAACAAACACACAAAACTGTCAATTTTCAAAAAAAATGTAAGCCTCAGGACAGGAACAACTGCCCCAAATTGACAGCTGCAGGCATTATCTAATCTAAAGTTAAGAATATCCATGCTAAAATACTTATCACAGACTGTGTTCCCACTTACACTGGTTGCTGCATGTTCTTTTCTCATCTGTATTCCTGTCTCAGATGTGAAAGACAGCTTGTATGCTTACAGAAAACATTAACTTTTAACTGTAAGAAAATGATCAATGGCTAACTTTAAATACAACTAATTTGTGTACTGTAGTATTGACCAGATTAAAGGTTTAAGGCTGCGGGGTATGCTACTCTCTCTCATTCACTTTCTGCAATTTCAAACTTAATCTTTCTGTTAGCTACTTGCCATTGTGCCTTTAAACTTTGGATTTCTCTCAGTAAGGAATGCTCAGAACTCTCAAGATTATTTGCTTGCACCTGACGACAGCTAGACTCCATGACAAAGCAGTCAACAATGAGAAAAAAAAGCAGCTAACAACTTTGAGATGCATAAAGAAATCTTTGTACATTTCACTCAGAGTACAATGCACAGAGTTCCCCTGGTCAGCTGCCTTCAGCTGCTGAGGTACTGTCTCCCACTTAGAGCATTTGCTATTGCTGCTTGTGCTTAGGAGTTCAACTGCATTTAGTTTGCCGTATTTATTACTGCTTGTTGGTAGCCTCACTAAATTGATGACAGTATTCTACTGAATTGCTGCTTTATTTGTGATGTCTGTTACTGCTGTGATTTCTGAGCTACTGTTTCAAAGTAATCTACTGATTAACTATATTTCATTGCTATCTACTGCAATTCATTACTGTTTAACTGCATTTTACTGCATTTTGTTGCTGTTTAACTGTATTTTTCCATACTGTGAGTTCTGTTCTTTTGACTATAAGTGATTAATCTGTGCTTCATTGTGAGTTTTTTCTTACTGAGTTATTAACCTTAAAATTGAGTAGTATAGTCTAGATACAGGTCTGCGGCATCCAGAGCTTCAGCTGCAAGGTGTTTAACCCTTTTTGAGGTATTCCAGCTACACGTTTTCCCTTAGTAGCACTTGTGTTATCATCTAGTAGTACTACTCGTAGATCTTCCTCCCTTTACCCTCTTAGCTCTTTCAGTTTCTGACAAGTATGGATGGACAATTTCCTGCATTTGTTTCCTGCCAATCTGGTCAATATGGGCATCCTGAGACAGTGTAGCCTCATGTGGGCAACCCTCTACTACTAGCACCTAGGAACACAATTTGTGAGAGATGCAAATATATCAAGCACCTAGTGTCATTGCTGTCTCCCCCACAAACAAGTATATCTGGCACTGAGAAGATTAGCAACATGAACACCACACTGCAAACACCTACACAACACACTCCCACATATGTGGAGGCCCTCAACAAAAGCATACCCAAACAAAAGAGACCCCTGAGGCATAAATGCATACAAACTTCACTGCCCACCACACCACACACCACACATAGTCCACACACCTGTGTCTCTCAGCCACTAAGACCTAAACATAAACCCAACATATTAGTCATAGGAGACCCCATTGTGAGACACACAGATGTGCCTCTCACCAGGCTGGATAAGGAGAAAGGCACAGTTAGTTGTTTGTCAGGTGCCAGCGTCCGCCATATCACCAATGCACTCAAGTCTCTCAACAGGTACTGTTATGACTGTGTCATAGTCCATGTTGGAGTGAATGACTTGAGATGTACCTCCCTGGACTATATGAAGAGAGACATGATTGTCCCAGGCAGGTATGTCTCTAGCCTAAAGCAGCATTGTACCATCACCCAGAATGATGCTTCAATACAAACAGAAAATGATTGACTTTAACAACTGGGTTAGTTTCTGGTGTCATTCAAAGGGGATCCAGTACCTGACAGTCTGGTATGACATGACTGACAAGCCACGATGCGTTGCCTGAGATGGCTTGCATCTGTTTCACTTGTGCTTCAGGCTCCTGGCAAAGGCAATACCATGAGGTCAAAACTACAAACATGAAAATTTCATCAAAACGTAAATTAAAGGTCATGCTGCTAAACGCTAGGAGTCTAAACATGTATCTGCTCTCATTGCAAGCATTCTTAACCCTGGAAAATGCTGACATCTGTGCAGTCACAGAAACCTGGTTCAAAGCTGTGGAGAGCACCCCAGCCTTACCAGGTTACTCATCCTATCATTCATTCAGACTCCAAGCCATTGGCAGCAAAACAAAAGGAGGTGGAGTTCAATGTATATAAAAGACATATGCACCTCTAGGCTGGTCAAACAGTATGATGCACAGGAAGTACTCCAGGTGCAGTTAACAACTGACAAGACCCCTATTCAAATCACAGCTAGCTACAGGCCTCCAACTCTGACTCAAGATGCCCACTCCGCCTATCTGGACCTGTACAAATCTATCAAGATTCAACCCTTTACCCTGATCCTGGGTGACTTTAACTATCCAACCACAGATTGGAAGAAATACTCATGCCATATCAGAATTCCAGGGTTAAGAATGCTTGCAATGAGAGCGTATGCTCATATCATGCGTTCCGGCCCCAAAATCCGGACCGAACCAAACCACAAAAGGAGGGGGAGTATCCATATTCATAAAGGATACCCACACCTCCAGGTTAGTGGCAACGCACGAAACATCGGAGACCATCCAGGTGCAATTAACCATAGGTAAAACTGCCCTACAGTTTGTAGCATGCTACAGACCACCTTCTCAAACTCAGAAAACCCACACAGCCTTCCTGAAGACACTGGAGAGTATGAATGTCTCTCCAAACACCATCATATTGGGTGACTTCAACTACCCAAACATAGACTGGGAACATTACTCAAGCCCCAACACCCTAGCACAAAGGTTCATGGAGTTCATAAACTCAAATGCTATGGAACAACTAGTCACCATTCCCACAAGAGGAGAAAATATACTAGACCTTATCACAAACATGGGGACAAAATGCTCCACACCGGAAGTATATCCCTCATTGGTGAGATCAGACCATAAATGAATCTCATTGGAGATCCGCATCTCGCCCCCACCCCCAGCAAAAAAGACCACAGTGAAGAACTTCTTAAAAGCAAACTTCACACTTCTTAAGACTGGAGTGGTATCCTTCAAGGCCCCCGAGCCAGTGGAAACCACAACCCACGCTGCTGAAACCCTTACAAATGCCTTCTACGAGCACCTCCAGGAATGTATGGATCAAGCAATCCCTAATAAAATCAAGACCCTTTCCACCAAAGGCAGGCGCCCGGTCTGGTGGACCCCAGCCATAAACAAACTCTACAACAAGAGGAGAAAGCTACTACATGACAGAGCAAAATCCCTAAAAGGGAAGGCATCTCTGATCAATTCTACCAAAAAACTATGATCACTCATAAAATCATCCAAGGCCAACTTTGAGAGAAAAATCGCTAATGACACAAAAGACAATCATAAGGCCTTCTTTAGCTATGTTAGAAACCTGGGTGGAAACTCCCAGATATGCTCAGAATTAGTCCAAAATGATAAAAATCACTGAACCCACAGACATTGCCAACATACTGGCAGACAGGTTCAGTGCAAATTTCTCCCCTCCCTCCCCCCCAAAAGGAGAAATATCTATCCCACCAGAGTCTAGCCTCCCAAACATCTCAGATGCCCAGGTGAGAGCTGCTCTCTCTAAAGCAAAAAACACAGCATCAATGGGACCGGACGGTGTCCCCGGCTGTGTGCTACACGAACTCAATGAGGAACTAAACCCACATATAAGGCTGCTGTTTAATCTTAGCCTTACTACAGGATACGTACCCAAAGAATGGTGTACGGCAACTGTGGTCCCACTCCACAAAGGCGGTGCTTCTACGGACCCTGGAAATTACCGCCCCATAAGCTTGACGAGCTTTGTCTGCAAAGCTATGGAGAGGATCATAATGGAACTCATAAATAAAGACATTGGGGACCTACAGACACTGGATCCTACCCAATTTGGCTTTGTCAAGGGCAGATCCTGCCTCTTGAACTTGGTCGACTTTTTCGAAACAGTCACTAAGGCCATTGATGAGGGTAAGGCAGTTCACACAGCCTACCTTGACCTAGCAAAAGCATTCGATACAATACCCCACTCGGGCATCATAGAAAAGCTCACCAGCTTAGATGTTAACCCATATGTCACAAGATGGGTTGCAAACTGGCTCAAGGACAGAACACACAGGGTTAGAGTTGCTGGTACCATGTCAGACTCTAAGCCGGTCACGAGCGGTGTCCCACAGGGCTCAGTCCTGGGCCCCCTCTTGTTCGGCATCTATTTTTCTGAAGTGCAGGCAAACATAGGGGGATTGTGGCTGACAAAATTTGCAGATGACTGCAAACTGGGCACCATAATTGACACTCCATCAGACACAGACATCCTCCAGAGAGGTCTCATAGAAATGGATAACTGGTGCCAGAGCCATGGCCTTAAGCTAAATGCCAAAAAATGTATAGTCATACCCTTTGGGAAAAACAAGGTAACCCCTAATTACCACATAGGTGGTAATCCATTAAACACGGAAGAAGTTATCAGGGACCTGGGGACCCAAGTTGACAGTAACCTCTCTTTGACACTCACATTGCCAAAGTGGTTAGGAAGACCTTCTACATTGCCCACCTGATCATGAAGGGATTCACATCCAGATCAGGAGAGGTCATTGTACCCTGTACTCTTCACTTATCAGACCAATGATTGAGTACAACGCCCCATTCGGAATGTACCTTACCCGACACCTGCAGCAGTTGGAAAGACCCCAAAAGTTCCTCACCAAAAGGATAAAAGGGCTCAAACATATGTCATACGATGCCCGACTGAAGAAACTCCAGCTCTATTCAGTCGCATACCCTCTGCTCAGAGGTGATCTGTGCCTGACATACAAGGCCATGTCCAACCCGGAATTAATGGACATGCTCCACCTCAAAAAATCCAAATCCACCAGAGCCACGAGAGCAAGAGACTTAAACCTCAACACGGATATAAATAGGACGTGCTGGAGGGACAGATTCATCACCCAGAGACTCCCTACACTATGGAACAGAATCCCAGTCCATGTGAGGCAGAGCCCCTCACTGACTCTGTTCAAGAGAAATCTTGACGAGTGGATGGGAGATCGTAGGTTTACCCCGGGAATCATCTCTGTGTCACTGCTGGACAGAGGCACAGCAAACTAATGGGTATAGTATTCTCATCCTAAGGGGTGGTGAAAGCCACACACACTCTGGCTAGGCTTATAAATGCCCTAGGGCAGATAGCCTAGTATGAACCTATGAACCTATGCCAAAACACAAATGCCCAGAGATTCCTTGATTTTGTTAATGCATATGCCTTGGACCAGTTGGTTGACACCCCCACAAAAGGTGAAAATATCTTGGACGTGGTTTTAACCAACATGAGTAACCACTGCAGCATCCCTACAGTGTCATCATGCATGGTAAGATCCAACCACAAAGCAGTCACTTTCAAAGTCACCCCCCCACACACACACACACACACACACACACACACCTAGGGTCAAACAAAACAACTTCTCCAAAGCTGATTACAACCTCCTGAGGGAAAGTAAAAACAGCTTCACAGTCCCCTCCCCCTCCACAGAAACTGGCACATATGTCCAAACTTACACCAAAATACTATATGAGCATTTGTATAGATGCATGGAATTAGGAATACCAGACAGGACAAAATCCTCCTCAAGGAAGAGTAAACCTGTCTGGCGGACATCTACAATAAATAAACTCTGTAATAAAAGGAAAGAATTGCTGTCCAGGACCAAGAAGGAGCAGGTGTCTAACTGGAAGCAATCTCTCCTTAGCCTGAACAAGCAAATAAGAGTACTAGTAATATACTCCAAAGCAAACTTCGAGTCCAAACTGGCCACATCTACTAAAGGCAATCATAAGGCTTTCTTTGTATATGTCTGCAACCTCATGGGAAGCACCCAGATTTGTCTAGAACTGGTAGTCAAGGACACAACATACACAAACCCTGTAGCTGTAGCCAGCCTGCTGGCAAACAGGTTCAGTGAAAATTTCACTCCTCTGTCCCCCCATCAGGTAAAACAGGACATCCCCAGTACCTGCCCCCTTCCCCTTATCTCTAGGGAGCAAGTCATCACTGCCCTCTCAAAGACAAAACATCCAGCCTCCATGGGACCCGATAACATCCGAGGCTGCATCCTACATGAACTCAGGCAGGAAATTAGCACCATTAGACACTCAATTCAGCCAAAGCCTGAGTACTGGCTTCATCCCAGCCGAGTGGAGGACAGCTAATGTCATCCCTTTGCACAAAGGTGGAGTGCCCACTGATCCAGGGAATTATAGACACATCAGCCTAACTAGCCTGATCTCCAAGGCCATGGAGCAGATTATCATGGACCTCATTAACAAGGACATTGGCAACTTCCAACACAGTTTGATTTTGTCAAGTGGAGGTCATGCCTGTTAAATTTGGTTGACTTCTTTGAGACAGTCACTAAGGATATAGATGAGGGGAAGATGGTGCACACCGCCTACCTTAACCTGGCCAAGGCCTTCGATATTATTCTCCACTCAGGTATAATAGATAAACTGTCTCAACTAGACATTAATCCATATGTTACCAGATGGGTAGCAAACTGACTTACTGATGGAACCCACCTAGTCAAAAAAGGGGAAACCACCTCAAACAGTAGACCTGTAACAAGCGGTGTACCCCAGGGATTGATCTTGGGCCACTGCTGTTTGGGATATACTTCTCAGAGGTGCAGACCAAATTTAGTGGGTTATGGCTGACCAAGTTTTCAGATGACTGCAAGCTGGATGCTGTCATCAATTCCCCTAGTGATGTGGACATCCTCCAAGAGGGTCTCACCCAAACAAATGACTGGTGCCAGAAACATGGCCTCAAACTCAATGCCAAAAAATATATCATCATCCCTTTTTGGGAGAATGACATCCCCACAAATTATCACATTGATAATAAGGCACTAAGCACGCAATTAGTCGTGAGGGAGTTGGGAACCCAGGTTGATAGCAAACTGACTTTTGACCACCATATTGCCTCCGTTGTACAGAAAGCTTTCTACATGGTCCACCTCATTAGTAAGGGTATCTCATCTAGGGACAAGGTGGTCATAACATCCCTGTATTCTTCCCGTATAAGACCAATTATTGAATACAATGCCCCTTTTGGCATGTACCTCGCAAAGCACATGCAGCAGCTGGGGAGACCACAGATATTCCTCATCCAGAGAATCCAGGGTCTCAAACATCTACCCTACACAGGCTAAAAGCCCTGTCCCTCTACTCAGTCTCCTACAGACTCCTCAGAGGTGACCTCTGTCTGGCATACAAAGTAGTCTTGGACCCCTGATGGGAGTGCTGCAAATCTGCAACTAAAGCTCCACTCGAATAACCCGCATGCGAGACTTCAACCTGGTCTGTGACATCAATGGAACTTGTTGGTGGGACAGATTTGTGTCCCAGAGACTCCCCCTTTTGTGGAATAGACTCCATCTCCACATAAAGCAGAGTACTTCATTAAACCTTTTTAAGTGCAACCTGGATAACTAGATGGGGAACAAATAATACACCCCTGGGATTCCACCTATGTCCCTGCTGAACAGTGGCATAGCCTGCTGACTTGTTAGAACATGGGCTAAATTCTTGGCTAAGCTTGTAAGTGTCTCAGGGTCAATAGCCTAGTAACTTCCTATGATCCTGTTAAAAAAAAAAAAAAAAAAACCAATATCTTTCCAGATGCAAGAGACTTAACTTTTATCATGCCTTTAGTGACCTATTTTCATTCAAAAATAATGTCTTTATAGCTTAAGCCAAGGTTATCAATAGAGACCTCCATCCTTGTAAAAACAAGGAAAATTATCTAACTCCTACATACAATATCTTCAGTACACTTTTACATCCCATCCTCACCTCAGCAGCCTAAGATCACAGCATTATATTAACTTAAACTTGCTTCTGTCCAGCCTTCCTTATCTTGTTATACTGTAATGTCTATATTCTTACAACTAAGAAAAATTACTTCTTTAATTTCTTTAACATATTACAACAGCCACTGAAAAGACCCCCCAGCAAGTTTACAATATAGCATACAGTTTATATCTTGAAATGTTTTATACAAATATCATGAACATTTTTTACTTACAATGTTTTCTTGTTTTTCCTTTTAGTTTTGTAATCATTAATGACGTAAAGTAGGGTATATGCTTTATAATCCCTCCACAGTTTTAATGATCAACAAAACTCATCCTTCTCAGGCACATTTTATCATATTTTGTAAATGTAATCAATGCCTTATAATCCCCTATTTATTCATTAATTTAGCATTGCTGGTATTCTTTCTGATTATCTTCATCTCCCAACACCAGTTCAAGTCCAAGGTTCAACCAATTCTTCTAGTCAACTTCTGTGCTCTTTTTGTCTCGCAAACATTTTCCTTTGGAACTTTGGAAAAGATTTCACTGGCAAATTCTCTCTATGAGCTTAATTGTCAGAAGAACAATAATAGAGTCATGGCCTAAAACTGAATGTGAAAAAGTGCACTATAGTATCTTTTGTAATGACAACTACCCCAGCAAACTACTACATTGACAATACACCCTTAAGAGTAGACTCAATAGTTGGGAATTTGGGAACACATGTAGACAGTGATTTGGGATTTGACCATGTATCTACTGCAGTGAGGAAATCATTCTATGTTGCACAACTTATAAAAAATGATATGGCATCTGGATCCAAACGTGTCATTGTTAGGTTGTTCTTTGGTCTCATAAGACCATTCATTGAGTACAATGCCCCCTTCATTATGTACTTGGCCAGACATATGCAGCAACTGAAGTGTCCTTAGAGATTCCTCATAAAAAGAAACATGGTGTCAAAAATAAGCCATATACAGACCCCCTCAAAGTTTTATCTTTATATTCAGTCTCCTACAGGGTACTGAGAGATGACCTCTGCTCGGTCTACAGAGTATCCTCCAATTCAACCCTAATGGACCTGTTGCACGTCCATAAAACAAATAGCATCAGGGGTACCCAATCAAGGGACCTAAATCTTGCCTGCAACATAAAACATGCTGGAGAAACAGGTGCATGTCTCAAGGGCTCTTCCATCTTTGGAACAGGCTTTCTACCCATGTGAAGTTGAGTTCATTCCTGCACTTATTCATGTGAAACTTGATATACGGATTATGAACTGTAACTATACCTCTGGTCTGGTACCTATGAATTTATTAGAGAAAGGAAGATTGTAAATACTTGGTCACCAATGGCCAAGTATTTCTATAAGTATATATACCACTACAAAACCCTTGAGAACCAGTATCTATCAAATTTTACTGGGAAGTGTGGCTAGGCTTAAAAAAGCTTCTTGGGCAATAGCTTACTATTTTTTCTACAATATTAGAATGATACAAGAATAAGAAACAGGATATCCTCCTGCTTACTGGTTCACATTTTGTTGAATAAACTTTTTTTTTTTACTTCCTCCTAAGCCTGTTCTGCATCAAAAATATCTTAGATTCTCCAGGAAAAATATTCTGAGGTCAGCTAGATATAACAACTTGAATCTCACACCTGCCTCTTGACATTTCTTGAATGCATCTCTCCTGGCTGGAATACCGTGAAAAATCATCTTCTAAAATTATTCTGCTGTTTTTATTTTGTAATACTTTTCGTTTCTTCCACAGTTTTGTCACAATCAACGTTTTCTGCTGCTGTCATTGCATCTTTGCTAAAGTAAGTCTTGCTGCTTTCTCATTACCATTTTATTTTATTTATTTGTTCTTTGTTGATTGGGCTAGTAGCCTCTTTTCAGAGGAGACCCAAAGTGGTATTTATACTACTAGGGGAGATTTGGCCAGGGTATTTCCCCCTACTTTTTTGACAGATGGTATGGGATCTTTTACTTCTTCTTGAGCTACCACCAACTCAAACAGACAGAGCCTCAGTTTAATGATTCATCTGAAAGAAGGCATGGCACTCTGAGGAGTGCAGCAACCCCTTATGTTACAGTGCCAGCAATCAATCTATCTGGTGTGGGAATAGAACCTACACTGCATCAAAGGTGAATGAGCTATTTGTTATGCCACTGACATTGTTATGTTGCTACGTTTGGAGCATACACTTGATGTTTTCTTTCAGTTTAACAAATTCTGCTATAGAACAGCAGTCTAGTTACTTATTTGTGCTTTCATAAAATTAAAACAGTCTGTGCCTTCCATTTTCTCTGGTACAACAGAAAATCTCAGTTTTTTTCTTTGTGTTCTGTCTTGTAACTGTACTATTTTTTGAAATGGCTCTTCTTGAGAAACCTCATAGTCAGCCAACATTTACTTCATTTCAACCTCTGAGTTTTGCATTTTTATCAGTTCATCTGAATAGCTAATTAAAGCTGCTTTTATTTTTTATTTAAATTGATACATCCATTCAATGTATCGAGGCTTAGACTGTAAAAAGCTGTTTTTTTTATTCACTGCTGTGATTGTAAAGTAATTTACTGTAAATAGTTTGCTTAAATCTTTTTATTGCTTACTTTATTTGTTACACCATGCTGTATAATCTCTATACTTGAATGTTATTATTATTTTTGTACTCTGGAGCTTTTCTTCCCAGATCTCGGCTGAAAAAGGGTTCATGCCCGGCCAGACTAACCCGGTCAACAAATGTAAAATAAAATAAATAACATGTTTCATTCATTTTAATCACCTCTGAGTGCATCAGATTTATTTTTTCCTCTAAAGTTCTGGAAGCTGTCTCTTTAACCAAAGCTGAATCTTAACTGCTTTTTGCTGAACAGCTACAGGATTCTTTCCATCCTGTGTTTACTCCTCACTCTTCCTGGTTGCTTTTCTTTCAGTTTCTCCAAATTTCTTTGCTGGCATCAAGGCAGTATTCTTAATAGCCAGTAACTGAATTTTACCCAGATTGATAATTTCTGTGGCCCTTTTTTTCTCAGTTTCTGTTTTCACACTTGGGAAGCTGAAATGAAGCTGTTGATCAGTGTGCAACCATCTTGGAAGTCCAGTTTCACATGCTCCTTGTCAGACAGCACCCTCAAGAGCCCTATGCTTGTTAGTTTACTTGGTAGGTGCCTTAGAGGCTGGCCTGTTTCTAGCCCCCTAATAAAGATGACTCAGTGATTGGTCACAAATTTCTGTCCACATGGCCCTCTCCTGTAACACATGTTCCCATTACTTAAACAAGTTCACCAAGGCTGCAGTCAGGTATCCATTCCCTGGATACCATGGAGCCAGCTAATGTACAGATATGTAAGAAAGTATATCAAACCGAAAAGAATGATAATGAAGCTAAAGCAATAGATGGGACTGGACAGAAAAAAATGATGTTGAAAAAGCATGGGTACGTACTGAATACCCTTGATCAGTATTTGCAGAAGAGGATAAGAAATATTTACCAAAACTAACCAATAGCAGTATGTAGTTTAACTGGAATTATTTCAGTCCCTTTTTAGCAGAAATAGTGCTGAAAAAACTTGAATATATAAAGTTGCATGGTGTAGTAGCTGCAAAAGTGGTACCGAGGGATAAAGCCCTTACTGTGCCCCAGTAGACCCAAGTCTGATTAGCAGCAAGTGGGAGGAGAGAAATGAAGAGGTGTGATTTTCTCTTCTCTCCTTTTCCTTGTGTAGGGGTGGGATGAGGATACATGTCTAGGGTGCTCTTTGTTTTAGATTATCTGGTGCAGGCTGATGCATCATCAGAGCATCTGTCTCAGAGATGGGTGGGGCTCGTGGATGTTACTAAGGAGGCAGAGACATTTCTTGTAAAGAGCTCAAGGCATTCATATGGTCTGGCAAGGTAAAGAACATGGATAAAAGGACAACTATCTAATCAAAGCTCCCTGGTGAGCAGCAGCTTTCAGGCTCATTCTCTTCCTGCACACCCCATCATTTCCATCCTAATTAACAACAGGTGACACCAGCTCAGAGGGGTTAAAAATCATGGAGTGAGGCAGGGCTCAAGAGATTCACACTGCTGAAAGTGAAGAACTATCAGGCAGGGGGGAAAGGTGCACATTGGAGTCCTGCTTGATGGAAATTCATCATAGAACTCTTAAAAGAACTGAGAGCACATATGGTAATACCACTGAGTGAAACAACAGCAAAAAGATCACATAGAAAAGCCACATAACTTCAAGAAATACCCAGGAAAAACAGAGTCTCTGCTTGGCAATATTTTGCACCTGATTTGAAGGAGGCCCATGGGAAATGTTCCAGCTGTATGGCTTCTGAATGTCCACAGACATCTTTATTTTTATAAGACTCTATTGATGCATTCAGGCAAATGAAGTCAAATTGCACTTGCTGTACACATGACATGTTTCACTCCTTTTTATGAGTTCCTTAGCACAGCATATGAGGATAGCCTGGCCACTCTCTCAAAACACTCCGCTTATAAAAAAACTGATGCCCATGCCTTTAGAGGTGACTGCAAAACTTCCTAAATAAGGTCCAAAACCGATTAAAAATGCCACACAGAAAAGCCAAAAAGACTTAGGCTAACTGGAGTCTCCACTGTGTGACATCTTAAACCTCCTCTGCGGGTGGCCATTAGGAGATATGTTATGGAAAGACATTACGGTTCCTGATTAGTAAAAAGAAGTAGAAGTAAAAATTAAAGTTACATGAAGTTTTAGAAGGTAAAACAAACAAATCTGATGGAATGTATGAAAAAGTAAAATATTGATGTAGACTTGCTTTATGACTGTGGAGGTTGGTATAATGGTTATGGTGTTTACTCAAAGAGACAAGGTACAAGGTTTGATCCTCACCGCTAAAGAAGAAAATGTCTAGGCTTAAAATGGCAGCTATCTTAGTACTTAACCATGAACCATGTGATTTCCCTATATGAAGTTGAGGAAGTAAGAAAAAATGTATTTCAGATTATCTGAAAATCACTGGAAGGCCACACAAAATAAATATTAGTTTCTTACTGCATTCTTTGCTTTCAGTAAACAAATCTAATTTGTAAATCCATAAGAGGAAGCCTGCAGGACTTATTCTTTTCTATGTTGTTCTTAATGTTGTTTTTGGCTGCTTTTCACAGCTGGATATCAGCTGCCCAACTGCTTACCCCATAGCTCCCCTACCTCCCCTTTAATGCTTGATGGGAGGGAAGGGAACAAGAACATCCACGATTCTTACCAGTATTACCCCACCCCCCAGCTGAGGTTATAATTATCAGCCAGGAAGCAGGAAGGGATCAGAGCTGGCAGCATTGTATACAGTGGTGACAAGGGTTTTTGATAAGCCCTACTCCTTTCCCTGCGAACTGACAACATCCATGAAGGTAGAATGAATGTCATAAGGTGTGGTCTTTGAGGATGTGCCTGCCTCAGGCTCTAGGGTAGTCATGCCTCTTTGGTCCACCCACTCCATTCCCAGTCCAGCAATCTTCTCTTAGTCCTGGCCTCTACAAGGGCTTTGAAGGATCCACCCAGTTTTCACCTTCCTCCGGATGGACACACCCATCCTTCTTTCTAGCCCATGAAGTGCCTGAGTCATTCTCAGGGCTTCATCCCTCTTTGTCTCTGGGTTGGAAGCCTGCATGACTTATTTGTAGAAATTCTGACATTACATTTTTATCTTCACCAAGTGTAAATCAGTTCTTTATCCTTAAACACACCTGCTACCTCAGCTGAAGGATGTGGGTAATAGAAAAAACTGTTTTGTATAGAAATCCCAAACACTTAATCTTCCTATCTAATTTTAGTAATTGAATAATTAATCACATGACCAGGTAGACAGAGCAAAGCAGGTAGAAATGATGGGGTCTATATTGAATCACTGAATGCTAAGAAAAGCGAACACTGATTCATCGACCCCATGTAAGCGAAAGCTTACAATCTCGAACACTCAGAACAGAGATTTTTTTTTCCCAGGGAAAAAAAATTGCTGTTCCAAGAAACACACACACACAACACACGCACACCACAAACTATTTCTAATGTGGGGTGCTTCTCCCCCCACACCCCCCTACTTAAATATACCAACTCCGAGACCACACTACAGTAATGAAGAAGGCAAAATACCAAAGGCGGCCAGGTGATTTCTTTCCCAGGGAAAGAATTTGCTTATATGCCACTTTTGTGTTTTGTCCTTTCACGCTATAAAGTTCGATCAAGATGCATTCGAAAGAATGCCTCTTCGATCAGCTAATAGGGAACTGAAATGATGAGAAAAAGAATGACTAGTAATCTACCTAATGTGGCAGGGCCTAGGTTTCTTAAAGGTATATTGCAAAATAGACATAAAAATGCACTATTATAGTAGCCGCTCCGGTGGTGGAGGGGATGCAAAACTGGCCCCAGCAATACCGGAGCAATTTTGGGGGGGGTGGAGGGACAGCTGGTAGACCTGAGGTGGATGTGGAGCACTGGAGGCTGGGCCAGTAAACATGAGGTCCGAGGGGACCAAACAAAATCTACACTGTTATGGGGCTAATTAATTCATTTTCATATAACTTCATTAGTCATTCCACATGGGATGAAGATGCCAGATATAAGAATGAACCAGTATTCCTTCTTTTGTAGGAATGTTTTTCATTTTTATGTAGAAGGAAAATAATCTGCAACTTGAAACATTGCACAGAAACTTCAGTTCTTTTTCATTGTACATTGTGATATTTCAAAAAATGTAGAGCCACTGGACTATAGTGGCCTCTTACAATGTCCTGCATATGTTGTAGTATACGTATTGGACTTCATGTTTCCTTGTATAGCATTTTATAGGAGGAGCATAGACACAATAAGGCATATACTTAAAGACATCTCTAAGGGGGAAAAAAAACTACCATTGCAAATAACAGGGAAATTGTCTAATATGAGAAAACACAAGAAAAAAAATTCCTATATGGAGTAGTCTCAATTGACAAGTCAGACCATTTAGATTTTAACCTAACAGAAATGAGTCTATATGATAAGCTTTTAGTGTTTTTTGTAAATCATGGTTTAACGTTAATAAATGTCACGTTTATTAAAGATGTTTAAAAATACTTGTAAAAACTGCAGTGATTTGTTTAATATGTGGAACAAAATTGGTAATAAAATAGAGTTAATTCTCAGTGGATCTTTGTTTAAAAGTGAATATATGCCTAGGTACTCATGTTACCTATCTGAAATTTTTTATGAAGATGTCTATAACAATAAAATGGCATAACTTTTTGAGTTAGCCTATTAGTAGTCTCTTTAGAAACTTCCTGGAGTACTCTAGCACCTGTTCATTATCTATTAGCTAAAATAAAAAATAAGCATGTACAAGAGCTAACGAGGAAGGTCATTATTGGATGTGTAAAGGAATGTGCTGACAGTACTTTTTTTTACATCACACTGTTTATTAATCATTTGATTTCTAACCTTATGTAAGAGATATATATATCAGCTGTGTTCTTTTGTGGTACTGTTTGGAAAACCTGAAACTATTAAAGTATTGGTGTGAAAAACGTTCCTAAAGCCTTTTCAGTGGCTTGAAATATGAATATATTATGCATGTATATGTATTTATTTATTTATTTTTTACTTCATAAGTACTAGGCTACCTGCCCTTGTGCTCATTTTAAGCTTAGCCATTTTCCCTTTTAAAGGTGAGAATCAAATCCTGTACCTAGTCACTGTGAGGTAAACACCTTAACCATAATACTAACTCCTTCAAGGCTTTGTTCACTGAGCTACTATATCTGCTGTAAGGATAGAAGACTGATTTATCTTGGCTGAAAATACAATCTTTTAGTGAAAATTCTATATCGAAAACCCTTTCCATGTTTTTACAAATTCTGTATCATTTGTTGACTGGGTAACAATGCCATTGGTTAAGAAGTGAGCCACGGATGTGACCATTATATAAGAGTAGTATGTAAAGAATTTTTTTGGAGTAGATTGTAGGTAACATGGATAAAATGTATATGATGGGACCTACAGGATTAAAAGGTAATGGCAAGGCACAAGATGATATTTAGTTGGACAGAGCACAAAATCAACAGATGAGGTTGTTTTGACAAAGGACAGGGCTAGATCCCTTTATCCTGTATATTAAGCGGTAGATGTGTCTCCCTGCCTGAGGATTGTATTCGGCAAATATTGCTTTTAATTAGTGTTTGAATATTGTTTTATACAATTTTTGTTTTTGCACACATGACATTCATACAATAGTTTTGTGAAGAGTTGACCTGTATCTTTCTGTTGGCAAACAAGGACCACATATCCCACCTTGTTTGCTGTATTTCTCTACTGGATCTGCTGTAGATGCTACAGATCCAGTAACTGTTTTTCCATCCTTTCTAATAATGACCTTATGTCTGCCCCTACGCAGTGTTGTATTCCTGTAGAGTTTTTGACCCTGCACTATCTGCAGAAATGGCTATTTTAATATGCACCAGCTGTTTTGTTGCAATGTTTTAATATGGTGTCTACTTGGCCTCTATAGATTTCACTGAGGTATTTAAAAGTTTCTTGCTTTTATCTAAATAAATATTGTTCAATCATCTAAAAGGATGATAACAAATGGGGTACCATAGGAGTCAGTACTAGGACCAGTCATTTTCAGTGTCTTTATGGATAATCTTGCAAAAGGGTCTATGGTACAGTTTTTCTCATTTGCTGATACATTTAGTTATGCAAATACAACAGAGTTAATAGAATAGGCGACAAAGACTGGATAAGAAGAGACTTAGCAAATATGGAGGAATGGTACTCCTGGGTGCAGTGATTTATTCCTTCCACCGCCATTGGCCCAGTGTGTCACTCTGAACAAGTCACTTAACCAGACAGTGCTCCCAGGTTGCCTCTGAGAAAGGATGCTTCTGTCCAGTGGGCTTACTCAGTTAACAAATGTTTAAAATAAAAGTAAAATAAATGCTTAAAGTATAGCATCTTACATTCAGTACTAAAAATGGAAACAGTACCCCTGCAAAGCAGAAACTGAGAAAAACAATGCATACCTCCATATAAAACTTCTCCAAAGCCAACTTCATGCTACTCAAGTCAGAAGTGACAAACTCATGACACCCATGCAGACGGGAACTGAAGGTTCGACTGCTGAATCCTACACTAAGGCACTGTACGAGCACGTTCACCCATGCATGAATCATGCCATCCCAAATAGAACCAAGATGCTCTCCTCCAAAAAAAGGAAGGCAATTTGGTGGTCCCCTGCCATAAACAAACTTTACAACAAAAGGAAGATACTGTTGCAGAAAAGAGGAAAATCCCAGGATGCAAAAAACTCCGTTACCAGGCTCAGTAAGAAGCTGAGATCCCTCATAAAATCCTCCAAAGCTAGTAACGAAAATAAAATTGCCAAAGATTCCAAAGACAACCACAAGGCATTCTATAGCTGTCAAGAATCTAAATGGCAATGCTCAGATCTGCTTTGAGCTGCAACAGAATGGCATTAAATATACTGATCCCAAGGCAGTGCCAACTTCACCCCCCCTCTCACCCCCTAAATGGCCCATCTCAATACCGGAAGATTTCCAAATTCCGGTAATAACGGCCACACAGGTAAACACACTCTCCAAAGCTAAGAATACAGCATCCATGGGACCAGATGACATCCCGGGCTGTGTACTACATGAACTACAAAATGAACTGGCACCTCACCTAAGTGTCATGTTTAATCATAGCCTCACCTCAGGCTTCGTGCCCACTGAGTGGCGCACAGCTACAGTTATCCTACTCCACAAGGGGGATCCACCTTGGATCCCAGGAACTACTGCACCATCAGTCTGACAAGCCTGATCTGCAAGGTCATGGAAAGTATTTTCATGGAACTTATAAACAACAACATTGGCAACCTTCAAACACTGGACCCCACCCAGTTTAGGTTCGTGAAAGGTCGATCTTGTCTCCTGAACCTGATTGACTTCTTCGAATCAGTCTCCAGAGCCATGGATGAGGGTAAGGCGGTCCACACAGCCTATCTAGACCTCGCCAAGGCCTATGACACCATCCCCCACTCTTACTAAGCTAGGCATTAATCCCTACGGCACTCGATGGGTTGCCAACTGGCTCACTGACAGAACCCACATTGTAAAAGTAGCCAACTCCAAATCCAGCTCCAGACAAGTGGAGTACCTCAGGGTTCAGTCCTGTTTGGCATCTACTTCTCCGAAGTACAGGCCAACACTAAGGGACTCTGGCTAACAAAGTTTGCAGATGACTGCAAATTGGGGGCCATTACTGAATCCCCAAATGATGTGGATACTGTACAAAAGGGCCTTACAGAAACAGATGCTTGGTGCCAGAACCATGGGCTCAAGCTCAATGCCAAGAAATGTATAGTTATCCCCTTTGGGAAAAAACATGCACCCGTGAATTACCACATAGGTGGCAGTACATTAAACACCGAAAGTGTGATAAGAGATGTAGGGACACAGGTGGACAGTGGTCTCACCTTCGATAACCACATCACCACAACAGTTAGGAAATCCTTCTGTGTGGCACACCTCATCACTAAGGGCTTTTCATCCAGAAAAAAGGAGGTCATTGTCCCACTATACTCATCCCTCATTAGACCCATTAAAGAGTGCAACGCCTCGTTTGGTATGTACCTCTCAAGACATCTGCTACAACTGGAAAGGCCGCAGAAATACCTCACTAAAAGAATCACAGGCCTAAAGCAGATGCCCTACAGTGACCGCCTTAAAAACTCCAGCTATACTCTGTCGCATATCGACTACTCAGAGGCAATCTCTGCTTAACATACAAGGCCATGTCAAACCCAGAGCTGTTGGACATGCTACATTTAAAGAAATCCCAATCCGCCAGAGCCACATGCTCCAAGGATGTAAACCTTGTCATCACAATAAACAAAACATGCTGGAAGGATAGGTTCCTGACCCAGAGACTCCCCAGACTCTGGAATAGACTGCCCGTACATGTCAAGCAGAGCGCTTCTTTGGTCCTCTTCAAAAGGAACCTTGAAGATTGGGTGGGAGAAAGGAAATTCATCCCAGGGATCATGTAAGTCACCCTGCTAGACAGGGGTCCAGGGAAGTAAATAGTGTGGGAAGAAATAGCCAGGGAATTGTTACGGCTTGGCTTGTATAGGCCCTAGGGCCGATAGCCTAGTACCAACCTATGAACCTATACTGGGGAAGCAGTAGTAGCAATAGAAGAGGGGAGGGACTAGGGATATTTGATGATCTAAAGGTGAGCAAAAAGTATGAGGAAGTAGCAAAAAATTCTGGTGGATGGACTGTTTAAGCTGGATTTACCCATGGTTGGCTTTGTTTGATCACGAGGGTGAAGCTTATTATACAATGACATTATTTAAGAAAGAAATTGCTTACTTTTCTTAAATAATGTCTTTGTATAACAGTGCTATAATATTCCTTTGTGTTGTTTTGCATTCTTCCACATTTTATGATGTAATGTGCATGCATATGGGACGTTGTTTCCACAATTGCATAGTTTCAAAAGAAGCAGTGAAGAAAAGAGAATCTCCGTTGCTGTCCCCCCCCCCCATGTCAATCTTGATGTAAGAAACATGGTCAAAGCCCAGCGTATGGGGGGGGGTACAAAGGTAGAAAAATAGCAGATTTTATTGCTGTTATAAACTTAGAAAGGTACTGGGATGAGAGGTTTTGTTAGCGTGCATTTTCTGAAGGATATGAAATGTAAATCTCAAATGTCCTCTCATTTTTTCAACGACTTCAATTCCCAGTGGCTTGCCAGAAAACTAAATTATTTGATGAGGAAAAGAAGAAAACTGTGAGGCAAAAATCTGGACATTCTTCATAAATCTGAACAGTTGAGAGGTACAAGAGCCTGCTGAGAATAAGGAGGGACCGCACAGAAGTACAAGGAAAATCAGGAATGTTACTGTTTTTTTAGTTTTTCAGAACTTACCTGATCTATAGTTCTTGTATTTTGCTCCGTCCTCCATAGCATATGCCAATAGAAAAGTCTGGCCACTCAATGGTACTTCAGTGGACAGACTTTTTTTTTACTGGTATATGGTTGATTTACAATGAGCATGCTGGTTGGGCTGTCCAATCAGTGTGCACATTTTGGAATTCTAACGAGAAGTCATTGTATAATTAGGAAGAAGCATCACAAGTAAAATACAAGATGGTATGCCTAATTTTAGACAGTAGGTAAGACCCCATGTAGAGTATGATGTGCAGTTCTGGAGATCTTATAATTGTAGTGGTGTAGGTCAGAGAGATGCAGTTCAGAGGAGGGCAGCAATAATGTAAGTTATCCATCAAAAGTCATTATAAGTAGAGATTAAAAGAGCTTAAAGTATGTACTATTAAAGAAATGAAGAGGAAGCGTGGCATGAAAGATGCTCAAATACCTCATGGAAATCCTAAGAGTCCAAATGAGTACCAAACTTGAAAAAAATTAGACTTGGCAACAGGAAAACACATTATTGGGGTACCAAGTGGGTGGCTGACAGAAGATACGAGGTAATATTTTTCCACAGAAGGGTGGCAGATGATTTGAAACAGACTTCTTGAATATTTGGCAGGGTCAGAAACAGAATTCAGCAAAGCATGGTTTATGCTTAAGGACATGTCTATGACTACTAGGGTGTCTGTGTGGGATGGACTTTTAGATAAGTAAGACTTGTAGCTTATGCAATAAATAATGGGCAGACTGTGTGACATGTGGTCTTATCTGCTATCAAAGTTCATATTTCTGTGAATATTTTATAACCATTGCAGTGTTGTTGACAACTATTATTTGTAAAGCAACTACGTGAGCTATGTAACACAGTTTCAAATGTACAATATTTAGTGAAGTAAACAACTGCTTTAAAGTTAAAGGTCTATATGAAACAGGATTAATATATATTTATGCATTTATTTACTCATATATTTACATTTTGTTGACTGGGTCAGTCCTGCTGGGCACAACCCATTTTCAGAGTGGACAGAAGCACCAAGGTGAACACAAAATGTTGAATTTTTCATGCAGGAACAAAATCCTTTGAGAATTTCTGCAAGCTGTTTTGGTATGGTATGAAAGAACTGCAGAGATATACTAGTCACTATCCAAATAGTATTGGGCAGGGGCATCTGGTTGGTCTTTTGACCCTGCAAGGTTTGACTTTCTAAGTAGTCTTAACTGTCAGGAAGTGATGATCCTAGGAGTCACTGCCAGTATGTTTTGAAGTTGCATCACTGGTTTCTGTAGTTAACTTCATGTATGCAAGTTTATCTTTTTAACAACAGAATTACTTATGTGGGGCAACCTATAATGAGCAAGGTGTGGAGTGGCACCTGTTGTTCTGCATGCTAATTACTATAGTGTCTCTTTAGTCTTAAAGCACCCTGTATCTGACATTAGGCCGTGGTGGTGCAGCGGTTAGCATTGACGTCTCACAGCAAGAGGTTCTTTGGTTCGATTCTTGCTGGAGCACCTTCTTTGTGGAATCTGCATGTCCTCTCCACAGTCGAGTGACATTTAAAGACATATAGGTAGGTGCGTACGTGAATGGGTGTGCCTTCTTTGAAGGCTGGGCGTCAGGCTGGCACCTTGGCATCGTAAAAATACACTGCCAATCATTAGCGGACCGGAGTTTTAGTGTGGCAACCCCTAACCGGGAAAAGCTGAAAGACATTAGTTTATCTGATATTCTCCATATATGTATAGTATGCAGTGATTATTGTAAATTAAAGTAAACTCAGAACGAAACAGCAAAACCAAAGTCAAATAATCAAATTCCACAGCCTGGAAGCAGAAAACGCAAATAGTTGTAAAACGAACAAATCCTTTAATGACACAAGTCGTAGCAGCAATGGAAACAAGCACTTTCGCCCAGGAAAATCCTGGGCTTTATCAAGTAAAACAGTTTGCACTTCAAAAACATCACTTAAATACTAAATAGACTAGCTTAAATTGCTGAACAGCTAATAAGCTCATTAGTCTTTAAAAGGGGCTCTGCCCTTCAATATAAACAGCCTTGTTTGTTATGAAAATGTTGCTAAAAATACTGCTAAAATAGATATAAATATCACATTATTAAAAACATACCTAAAACATACAACTGTTACTGCAAGTGTTTCAATAGTTCATAAAAATGAAAGCCAAAAAGACATTGTTGGGTATTTTCATAATTTCCCAAGTTATTCTAAACTAAAAAACGAATCAGAGCAATAATCCATAACATTTGTCTAAAATGAGTGAAATAAATAGATGTAAAAAATAATCATTCATAATTTGTCATGAAGACTTGGGATATAAGCAAACCTACAGTCTAGCCCTCCTAAGCTTCAAGACAGGTTTAATACTAAGAACACCATTCAAGCCTGGAGGTATTCCTGCATCGAGCTTCAATTGCCAGATGACTTCCCTATACTCCAGGGATGATTCCCAATCACCGCCCCTGACATCTTGCCCAACCTGCTCAAGAATCAAGAATTTTAAATTAATGTTGGGGCAGGTGAGGGAATGTTTGTAGAAGGCATTAGATTCTTTGTGTTTAGCAATGTCATAAAAATGCTCATAAATTCGCTTACGAAATTCCCTTTCTGTCTTCCGTACATAAAAACTAGTACATGTGGTGCAAAACCCAAGATATACCACCCCCCCTAAGTAGCACATGTAAAGTGGCCTTGGGGCTCAATCCTGAACCTCCTAGATGGAATAAACAATGATGAACCATTAATCAGCGCATGGCATTGTGCGCATGCACCACATTTAAATGTGCCTCTCCGAAGTTGTTTCACCTTGTTGCTGGAGTTGTTATAGACCTTGGTATTCTTTTCAAATAATTCTTTAAAATTAAATCCCCTTTTTCTTACAAACGTTGGTTCAGATGATAAAATATTTTTAAAATCATCATGGAGGGACAACACTGGCCAATATTTGCGGATGATATTTTCTACCTCATGGGAGTTGGAGGAGAATATATAAATGAAACTATTCTCAGGAATCTTAGAGACAATAGGTGTTGAAGATAAAGACATTGATGAATTTTGACCTAAGATTGGTGAATAAATAGTGTTTCTCTTGGCACTGACATCCCTGGCAAGAGTGGTCAAAAGGTCTGGGGGGTAACCCCTTTCCAAAAACAGAGCACAAAGCCGTTCAACCTCTTTTCCATAATCTTCAGAAGTGCTGCACATTCTACAAGCCCTAATGAATTGTCCCTTGACAATTCCCTTTTTTTGGTAGAAAGGGTGCGCACTGTTAAAATGAAGAAAGGTATTTGAAAAAGTGGGTTTGCGATATAACTTGGATTGAAAAGTGCCATTGATGTAGTCCTTGTAAAGAGTGACATCTAGATAATGGAGCAAGTGCTCATTGACCACATGCGTAAACCGAAGGAAAGTGGTGGTAGAATTGATATAATTCAAAAAACCAACCAATTCATCTTCCGTGCCCCTCCAGAGAATGCAGATGTCATCAAGGTATCTCCGGTAAAAAATAATATGTTGTTCCCAAGATGGAATCAAGACAAATTTATTCTCCCATATATGTAGCACGACATTGGCATAAAAGGTGGCACAAGAGGCTCCCATGGCTATACCTCTACACTGTTTAAATAATTCCCCATTGAAGAAGATGAAGTTGTTCTGTAATACAATCTCCATGAGGTCCATAACAAGATTGGTCAAGTTATTACTCAGATTTGTTTCAAGGGATAAAAATTCCCCGAACCATGCCAACCCTTCAGTGTGCGGTATACTAGGGTAAAGGTCCTTGATATCAATAGTGACCATGAGTAAATCAGGGGAATAGCAGGTGGCAGAAATATTTCGCAGGAAGTCCCAAGAGTCTTTGCACACGTGGCTGAGTTGGACTACAAATTTCTTAGTCAAGTAGTCAATAAATTTCGCTTATGGTTCGGTAATTCCACCAGCCCCCGCCACTATTGGTCTAAACTTTAAGGGGTCCAGTCCCTTATGCGTTTTAGGAATTCCAAAAAGGACTGGTATCTTGGGTTTCTCCACATGTAAGTAGTTATATAGTTTTTCATTAATGGACCGTTGTAGTAAAAGGTCCATCAAGAAATAATTAATTTTAGCATACGCAATGTTGACCTCATTGCGAGAAACAGTAATATATTGCTCGTCATTTTGTAGCATATTAAAAATGTGTGCTTCATACTCTGAGACATACATAAGTACAACCCCCCCACCCTTATCGGGCTTCATTATCCTGATATTTTCATCCTTGAGAAATTTAATGAAATTCATTTCATCAAACGTAACATTATCATAGTGGGATGATGTAGCCTGAGTCAATATTGATCTGAATTCCTTTTCCACTAAATCCTCAAAAAATAATACCAGGGGGTGTAGTGGCGGGTTGTATGTACTCGGTCGTTCCAGGCCAGAATCAATATTGAATTGCCCTTTAAAAATATGGGTTAAATTTAAACCCCGAGTGAATAATTTAAGCTCTACTAAGAGCTTTGTAAGGTTAAGTGGTTTAGAGGGGACGTAGTGTAACCCACGGGTAAATAAATCAAAGGCACAATTATGAAGCTCAGAATCAGTGAAATTGTAAATAGTGAAATTACCTTTACAAGTTGTGCTGTAAGTTCCATGGTTAATGCACTCAATACCATTTGTTTGAGTGGCATTAACATTGGATGCAGTAATGTTGCCATTAGAAAATTCTGACCAATTATCTACAACTACTATTGTCTGTTGGTCCACCCTCGGGGTTGTGGTCTGTGCCCCCATGCCCCGGTCCTGCCGGGGTGATACTGAAAATCCTGATAATTAGTTTTCCGACCTTTCTCCGCTAATCTCTCACTCCTACAAGGGGGTTCTTCAGTTACCCCAGGTACACCCCCCCCCTTACTTGATGTTTCTGATGGTATCCTATCTTGCGCCCATTTAGAATGATTAGTGGAGGGGTAAGCAACCCCTTCCCTGTATTGCATTAAGTCTCTTTCCAATTTCCGCAATTTGTGGTTAAATACTTTGTCACAAAACTGGTCAACATTAACAAAACCTTTTTCATATTCAAATTTAAATGCAGGAAAACTAGTATCAGTTATAAAATTTTTATTTAAAATCTCGATGTCTTCCGTTACTATATTGGCCTTCGATTCATACTAACACCATTAGATTCAACATTTCCAACCCGGCCCTATTGAAAATCTCACATAACTTTTTATAGTAATCAGAGCCAGGTTGAACATTATTTGGGAATTTATAGAAGCGCAGCCCCTTGGTGATGCGTTTAACCCTAATGCATTCCCTTAAATAGTCAATTTCTAATTGGGTACTTTTTAAAGTATACAATTTAGTTTTAAGTTCCTCAAAGTCTGTTTCCAAACCAGAAACATTATGAGGGTTTACAGTACCTTTAGAAAAAGTGAAAGGTTGACCAGCCCATTTTGAAAAATTAAAATCCTTGTATTGGGTATCCATTTTGTTGATTTTCGAGCGGGTTGACTCATTCCGCTCATTACAATCAATGCGGTCATTTCGATCGCCATAATCTCCTCTTCTTAACCCTTTATGAGTTGGGAAGTGAGGAGAAGGTAAAGGCTCATTATTCCCGTCAGTAACTCTGTCAATGTTGCCAGCATGTTGCTGTTTACCAGCCGCCAAAAATGCACTCGCGTTGTTAGACTTTAACAGTCCTGTTAGCTCATTAAGCGTTGCAAGTACCTTATCAAACTCCGCACGGGTTACGGGAGTTTCACCATTCGGTTCACCGTTCAAGTTTTTTAATAACCCCGGAGTGGCTTCTGGATTAAACGAATCTGCTCCTGTGGCCATAGCAAAAAACACAAGTAAACTCAGAACGAAACAGCAAAACCAAAGTCAAATAATCAAATTCCACAGCCTGGAAGCAGAAAACGCAAATAGTTGTAAAACGAACAAGTCCTTTAATGACACAAGTCGTAGCAGCAATGGAAACAAGCGCTTTCGCCCAGGAAAATCCTGGGCTTTATCAAGTAAAACAGTTTGCACTTCAAAAACATCACTTAAATACTAAATAGACTAGCTTAAATTACTGAACAGCTAATAAGCTCATTAGTCTTTAAAAGGGGCTCTGCCCTTCAATATAAACAGCCTTGTTTGTTATGAAAATGTTGCTAAAAATACTGCTAAAATAGATATAAATATCACGTTATCAAAAACATACCTAAAACATACAACTGTTACTGCAAGTGTTTCAATAGTTCATAAAAATGAAAGCCAAAAAGACATCGTTGGGTATTTTCATTTATTTATTTTAGCAGTATTTTTAGCAACATTTTCATAACAAACAAGGCTGTTTATATTGAAGGGCAGAGCCCCTTTTAAAGACTAATGAGCTTATTAGCTGTTCAGTAATTTAAGCTAGTCTATTTAGTATTTAAGTGATGTTTTTGAAGTGCAAACTGTTTTACTTGATAAAGCCCAGGATTTTCCTGGGCGAAAGCGCTTGTTTCCATTGCTGCTACGACTTGTGTCATTAAAGGATTTGTTCGTTTTACAACTATTTGCGTTTTCTGCTTCCAGGCTGTGGAATTTGATTATTTGACTTTGGTTTTGCTGTTTCGTTCTGAGTTTACTTGTGTTTATTGCTATGGCCACAGGAGCAGATTCGTTTAATCCAGAAGCCACTCCAGGGTTATTAAAGAACATGAACGGTGAACCGAATGGTGAAACTCCCGTAACCTGTGCGGAGTTTGATAAGGTACTTGCAACGCTTAATGAGCTAACAGGACTGTTAAAGTCTAAAAACGCGAGTGCATTTTTGGCGGCTGGTAAACAGCAACATGCTGGCAACATTGACAGAGTTACTGACGGGAATAACGAGCCTTTACCTTCTCCTCACTTCCCAACTCATAAAGGGTTAAGAAGAGGAGATTATGGCGATCGAAATGACCGCATTGATTGTAATGAGCGGAATGAGTCAACCCGCTCGAAAAACAACAAAACGGATACCCAATACAAGGATTTTAATTTTTCAAAATGGGCTGGTCAACCTTTCGCTTTTTCTAAAGGTACTGTAAACCCTCGTAATGTTTCTGGTTTGGAAACAGACTTTGAGGAACTTAAAACTAAATTGTATACTTTAAAAAGTACCCAATTAGAAATGGACTATTTAAGGGAATGCATTAGGGTTAAGCGCATCCCCAAGGGGCTGCGCTTCTATAAATTCCCAAATAATGTTCAACCTGGCTCTGATTACTATAAAAAGTTATGTGAGATTTTCGATAGGGCCAGGTTGGAAATGTTGAATCTAATGGTGTTAGTGTATGAATCGAAGGCCAATATTTTAATGGAAGACATCGAGATTTTAAATAAAAATGTTATAACTGATACTAGTTTTCCTGCATTTAAATTTGAATATGAAAAAGTTTTTGTTAATGTTGACCAGTTTTGTGACAAAGTATTTAACCACAAATTGCGGAAATTGGAAAGAGACTTAATGCAATACAGGGAAGGGGTTGCTTACCCCTCCACTAATCATTCTAAATGGGCGCAAGATAGGATACCATCAGAAACATCAAGTAAGGGGGGGGATGTAATTGGGGTAACTGAAGAACCCCCTCGTAGGAGTGAGAGATTAGTGGAGAAAGGTCAGAAAACTAATTATCAGGATTTTCAGTATCACCCCGGCAGGACCGGGGCATGGGGGCACAGACCACAACCCCGAGGGTGGACCAACAGACAATAGTAGTTGTAGATAATTTGTCAGAATTTTCTAATGGCAACATTACTGCATCCAATGTTAATGCCACTCAAACAAATGGTATTGAGTGCATTAACCATGGAACTTACAGCACAACTTGTAAAGGTAATTTCACTATTTACAATTTCACTGATTCTGAGCTTCATAATTGTGCCTTTGATTTATTCACCCGTGGGTTACATTACGTCCCCTCTAAACCACGTAACCTTACAAAGCTCTTAGTAGAGCTTAAATTATTCACTCGGGGTTTAAATTTAACCCATATTTTTAAAGGGCAATTAAATATTGATTCTGGCCTGGTATGACCGTGTACATACAACCCGCCACTACACCCCCTGGTATTATTTTTTGAGGATTTAGTGGAAAAGGAATTCAGATCAATATTGACTCAGGCTACATCATCCCACTATGATAATGTTACGTTTGATGAAATGAATTTCATTAAATTTCTCAAGGATGAAAATATCAGGATAATGAAGCCCGATAAGGGTGGGGGGGTTGTACTTATGTATGTCTCAGAGTATGAAGCACACATTTTTAATGTGCTACAAAATGACGAGCAATATATTACTGTTTCTCGCAATGAGGTCAACATTGCGTATGCTAAAATTAATTATTTCTTGATGGACCTTTTACTACAACGGTCCATTAATGAAAAACTATATAACTACTTACATGTGGAGAAACCCAAGATACCAGTCCTTTTTGGAATTCCTAAAACGCATAAGGGACTGGACCCCTTAAAGTTTAGACCAATAGTGGCGGGGGCTGGTGGAATTACCGAACCATTAGCTAAATTTATTGACTACTTGACTAAGAAATTTGTAGTCCAACTCAGCCACGTGTGCAAAGACTCTTGGGACTTCCTGCAAAATATTTCTGCCACCTGCTATTCCCCTGATTTACTCATGGTCACTATTGATATCAAGGACCTTTACCCTAGTATACCGCACACTGAAGGGTTGGCATGGTTCGGGGAATTTTTATCCCTTGAAACAAATCTGAGTAATAACTTGACCAATCTTGTTATGGACCTCATGGAGATTGTATTACAGAACAACTTCATCTTCTTCAATGGGGAATTATTTAAACAGTGTAGAGGTATAGCCATGGGAGTCTCTTGTGCCACCTTTTATGTCAATGTCGTGCTACATATATGAGAGAATAAATTTGTCTTGATTCCATCTTGGGAACAACATATTATTTTTTACCGGAGATACCTTGATGACATCTGCATTCTCTGGAGGGGCACGGAAGATGAATTGGTTGGTTTTTTGAATTATATCAATTCTACCACCACTTTCCTTCGGTTTACGCATGTGGTCAATGAGCACTTGCTCCATTATCTAGATGTCACTCTTTACAAGGACTACATCAATGGCACTTTTCAATCCAAGTTATATCGCAAACCCACTTTTTCAAATACCTTTCTTCATTTTAACAGTGCGCACCCTTTCTACCAAAAAAAAGGAATTGTCAAAGGACAATTCATTAGGGCTTGTAGAATGTGCAGCACTTCTGAAGGTTATGGAAAAGAGGTTGAACGGCTTTGTGCTCTGTTTTTGGAAAGGGGTTACCCCCCAGACCTTTTGACCACTCTTGCCAGGGATGTCAGTGCCAAGAGAAACGCTATTTATTCACCAATCTTAGGTCAAAATTCATCAATGTCTTTATCTTCAACACCTATTGTCTCTAAGATTCCTGAGAATAGTTTCATTTATACATTCTCCTCCAACTCCCATAAGGTAGAAAATATCATCCGCAAATATTGGCCAGTGTTGTCCCTCCATGATGATTTTAAAAATATTTTGTCATCTGAACCAACGTTTGTAAGAAAAAAGGGGATTTAATTTTAATGAATTATTTGAAAAGAATACCAAGGTCTATAACAACTCCAGCAACAAGGTGAAACAACTTCGGAGAGGCACATTTAAATGTGGTGCATGCGCACAATGCCATGTGCTGATTAATGGTTCATCATTGTTTATTCCATCTAGGAGGTTCAGGATTGAGCCCCAAGGCCACTTCACATGTGCTACTAGGGGGGTGGTATATCTTGGGATCTGAAGTAGGAGATTCATTTGTCTGCAACCTGTGGGTTATGGATCCGATATCGGATCCGAACCGGCATGGTTTACCAGCTATGGATCCAAGCTCTCAGCTCCTCCCCTCACCCATAATGCCCTGCTCTACCCTCATGACCTCAGATCTCGTTTGCCGCGCATGGTGACCAGATTGTGTTTTTCCAGCTCTCCAGCTAAGTGCTATTTTTAGTGTTTAGAATACTCAATTTGAAAGTTTTTTGGTTTAATTTGTGTGAAAGAGTAGGTTTCCCTCTTGTATTATTACTTTTTTAGAGTTTTAAAACTTAATTTTATATCCCTCCCCTCGCTGGTAGCGTAGTGTGTGTTTGGGCCTGTGAGTGGTTTCTTTTGGTTACTTTTACTTTTTAGTCTAGTAACTTGTTTGTTGGCTTTTGGGATGTCTGAGCAGCCCAAAGCTATTTTTTCTAAGTGCTCCGAGTGTGGCCATAAGCTTTCCCCAGCTGATGGCCACACTCGGTGTGTCAGATGCCTGGGGGTTGAACACCTCACATCTGGATGTTCCATTTGTGCAGGGTTCAACCCCAGGGCATTGAAGGAGCGGAGGTCCAAGCTTGTTTTGGCGGGTCTTTTGCCGCCGGACTCGGCTCCGGCCTCCGCTCCTTCGGGGGTAACCGTTTCCACGGTTGTTCCCTCTCCGGCTCCCCCTCCTCCTCCTGGGACTCAACCTCCCGTTTCTGGTTCGGAGGAGAGGGAAGCTAGGAAGAAGGACCGGAGGGAGAAGCACCATAAGCGGCGGGCCGAGACCTCTGTTTCGGCCCCGCCAGCCAAGCGGGCTTCTCCCCCGGCCTCCTTGTCCGCTGGTTCTCCCCCTCCTCGGCTCCGGTCTCCAGTGTGTTTTTCACCGGGACCTGAGGAGGAGGAGACCCGATCTCCGTCGAGGCTATCGAGGAGGCACTCAAGGCCTACCTCGGTAGCCTCGTCGAGATCAACTTATAGCCTGTCGGACGCTGATCTGGACCGGATGATGAGAAGGTTCATCCAGGCCCAGATGCAGATGGGAGTGCTCTTGCCTCCCCTCTGGGGCAGCTCGACCCCCTTTTTCAAGCCAATTGCTCCTTCTCCGACCCGCTACCCGGGTTCGGAGCAGTTGGAGCCGAGCAGCTTCGGAGCCGGGGGTGGGTTGGCGCCGATAGTACTTGGTACTTCGGATCTGACCCTGCCCTCGAGTGCATCGGATCCGACCTCTCGGAGCCTGGATCCGAGCTTCGGATCTGGGGGGATCAGTGCTCCTTCTGCACCGTCTGTGTCGGAGCGCACTGTCCCTTCGGATCCGAGCGCTTCGGCACCGGCTCCGATCCACTCTTCGGATCCAAGGGGGAGCCGATTGTCGGATCCTTTGGTCGAGGTCGGCTCCCCTTCGGCTTTTGATGTAGTGGAGAGGGCCCTGTTGAGGGTCTCCGGACCCCCGGCACTTGTTTCGGCTCCGTCCCGCGCTCCCTCTGCACTGGGTCAGGCTTCCACCATCCGGCCCTTGGGACAACCCGCTCCTGTGCCCCAAGCTGTTCCCCCGGAACAGGTTACTGCTTGCGAGGAGTCCTCTGACAGCCCCCCAGAGGATGTTCCCCGCAAGCATATGTGCAAAAGGAGGCACATTGACTCCCCCGAGTCTCTCACGGAAGACACGGATTTGGAGGAAGGGGAAGGCTCCCCACGGTCACCCCCCGAGGATGTCTCATTTGGAGACATCATGGAAATGCTCCGCATAGGGGGGGGTGGTCTGCCCCCAAGTCTTCCTCGGACGAGTCCGTGTTCTTGGAGGCATTTGAAGCGGGCCCGTCTACCTCTTGGGTGTCCCCTCCTGCCGACCCCCTGGTGGACCTCATTACCACCAGGGCGTGGAAGGAACCGGACACCGTGGAGCCAATCCCTAAAAGGCCCGACCGGATCCTCAGTCCACCGGCTGACCGTGCCCATTGGAGTAAGGGGCCTCCGGTAGATGCCATGTTGACGGCGGCGGCCACCAAGAGGGAACTTGCTCAGGAGAGTCCCTCAGTCCATCCCCCGAGCAAGGAGTCTCGGATGATGGACCGCTTGGGGAAGCGGATGTTTAGTTCAGCGACCTTTTCGGTAAGGGCGCTGAACTACCTGGCACGTAATTAGGATGCAGCGATCTTATTAAAGAATACGCTGCATCTCCCCCAGAGTCCATGTCGGAGGAGGACAAAGTGCTGCACTCCACCCGCATGGCCACTCTTAGATCAGTTACCAATACCTCTATGCGGCTACTCCCCCATGCTACGGAAGGCGCCGCTAGAGCCGCAGGGGCAGGTCTAGTCACTAGATGTCAGGCCTGGCTCCGTCATTGCGATTTCTCAGAGCCCTTCAAAGCGTCATTTGCGAACGCCCCCTTTGATGGTTCTGCCCTCTTTGGCAAAACCGTTCGCGACATTTTGACCCAGAGCGAGAAGGACGGGAAGACGCTGTCTGCCGTCGGAATCCGCTTCTCTGCACCCCAGAGGCCCTATTCTAGGAACCAAAAGGGTCAGAAGAAGATGTGGTTCCAGAAGTCACAGCAATCCCAGCCTGCTCCGGACAACCAGTCCTTCCGTGGCAGAGGAGGACAGGGAGGACGCCGCCCTAGAGGCAGAGGGGCTCCCAGGAACTTCGGGTCCAGAGAACCCTTCTCTGAACGGCCCGCGCAGCAACCCTGAGGGGTTGCCCGGCTGCTCCACTCTGGAGGCAGTCGGGGGACGTTTTTCGGAGCACCTAGCGGCATGGGAGTCCATAACATCAGACCGCTGGGTTCTCCAGATCATATCCAGAGGATACCGCATCCCATTTCCTCACTTACCGAAATTGAAGTCCCTCCCAGACGTTCCACCCGGTCAACGGGAGGCCGCTTTGGCAGAAATTGGCCATCTGCTAAAGAAAAGAGCCATCCAGCCCGTCCCCCCAGACCAGATCGGATCAGGGTTCTACTCCAGGTTCTTTTTAGTGCCAAAAAAGACGGGGGATCTAAGACCAATTTTAGACCTTTCTCTCTTGAACCTGGCAGTTCACAAGGAGAAGTTCCGAATGGTCACTCTGCAATCTATTCTCCCCCTTCTGGGAGAAAATCACTGGATGTGCTCCATAGACCTCAAGGACGCGTACTACCATATTCTAATGGACAGACGCTCCAGGAGGTTTCTTCGCTTCCGGCTGGGAGCCAGTCACTACCAGTTCTGGGTCCTTCCCTTTGGTCTCACCACAGCCCCCAGGGTGTTCACCAAAGTATTAGCAGTGGTAGCGGCCCACCTGAGGCTTCAGGGGGTACAGGTCTTTCCCTACCTGGACGACTGGCTCCTTACCGCCCCAACAAGGCATCTACTACTCTTGGCCTTGAGACTCCTTTCTCCATCTTGCTCCCAGTCTGGGCATCACTATAAATACAAAAAAATCCAACCTAGCACCCTCACAGTTCATAGATTTTATAGGGGCCAGGTTAGACACAAGGAGTTTAAAAGCCTTCCTCAATGCGGACAGAGTTCAAAATCTGCAGCTCCAGGTGCGGGCCATTCTCCACTCAAATTCAGTTCCGGCGGAGTTGGTCCTGAGGGCTCTAGGGTCCATGGCGTCTGCTATAGCACTTCTTCCTCTCACCAGGCTCAATATGCGCATCCTCCAGTGGACTCTCTTAGTACAGTGGTCGTACCTTGCTCTTCCTATGCATCATCCCATTGCGATCAGCAAGGCTTGCAAGCGGTCCCTCCTGTGGTGGCTTCACTCTCCAGATCTCCACAGAGGCCGCCCATTTTGTGCTTCTCCCCCTCTCGCCACAGTGACCACGGACGCCTCCCGCCTCGGGTGGGGGGGGGGGCATTTTGCAGGCCGGACCGTCCAAGGCACGTGGAAAGATTCAGAGACCTTACTGCATATCAACGTTCTAGAGATGAGAGCGGTGCTCTTAGCGTTGCTAGCACTTCAGGACTTTCTTCCCTTGGGAACAATTGCGATTCAATCGGACAACATGTCGGTTGTCTGGTATATCAACAAGCAAGGAGGAACCAGGTCTTACCCTCTTTGTCGAGAAGCCATGAGAGTTTGGGAATGGGCAATCTCCACCAACCGCTTTCTCATAGCAACGCACATTCCGGGTCGGTCCAACATCCTGGCGGACAAGCTCAGTCGCACCATTCTGACCCCTTACGAGTAGTCTCTCAATACTCAAGTAGCGGAATGCATATTCGCACGGTGGGGAACTCCTTCTTGTGATCTTTTTGCCTCTCCCTCAAACACCAAGTGCGACAGTTTTTTCGCTCTGATACCTCCTCCAGGAGGTTCCCCAAGAGACGCTCTGGTGCATGCTTGGCCACCCGGTCTTCTGTATGCTTATCCCCCCTTGCCTCTGATGCTCCAAGTTCTTCAGAAAGCCTCTCGGGTGGGGTGCAGAATGATTCTCATTGCTCCGTTTTGGCCTCGACAGATCTGGTTCCCCTTCCTAAGGTCTCAATCGGTGAATCCCCCTTGGATTCTAGATCCCATTCTGGATCTGATATCTCATCCATCCCACCTATCTCCTCTGAACCTGGACAACCTGAAGCTGACCGCTTGGCTGCTCCAGTTCCACTCTTGATCAGGACTCCCGGTATTTCGTCCCCTGTTAAGGCGATCCTGGTGGCAGCTCATAAACCGTCCACTAGGAAAGTCTACCGTAGCAAGTGGAAACGGTTTTCTTTGTGGGCGGAGCGGCAAGGCCTGAACCCCTTCACAGTTCCTCTCCCTTTAGTGCTTGATTTCTTAACCACTCTTTTTAACGATGGTGCCAGCAGTTCCACGGTCAAAGTACAACTTATGCAATCTCACATTATCACATTGGTCATGACTCCAATCCACTCATGTCGGCCAAGTTGTGTAAAATTTTCCTTAAAGGTACTTTCCTTCTCAGGCCCCCTGTAAAACAAGCGGTTCCTCCCTGGGACCTTTCCTTAGTTCTCCAGGCCTTGACCGCCCCCCCCTTCGAACCGGCGGCTACGGTAGATCTCAAATTCTTGTCGTTCAAGACTGCCTTCTTAGTAGCCAATACTTCGGCCAAGAGAGTTTCAGAGCTCCAAGCATTATCAGCTAAACCTCCTTACTTGGTCTTTCATCCGGACCGTGTTTACCTCAGGACCAACCCGTCCTTTCTTCCTAAAGTAGCTTCTGAAGCAAACATTAATCAATCCATTAACCTCCCTGTTTTCTTTCCTAAATATGAAAACAAAGGTGAATATAAGCTTCACTCCTTAGATGTTCACAGGCAACTTAGATTTTATCTAAACAGGACGGCTGGTCATAGGCAATCCGACCAGTTGTTCATTTCCTTTGCTAAATTTAATTTGGGCAAGCCAATTTCTAAAGTCTCTCTGTCTCGCTGGATTTCACAATGTATCTTATTGGCTTATCAAGCTTCAGGAAGGCCCGCACCGGAGAGTGTACACGCTCATTCAACCCGGTCAGTCTCTACCTCGGCAGCCTTTAAGGCTAGGATTCCTCTAGATGATATTTGTGCAGCAGCCACGTGGGCTTCATCTCATACTTTTATTTCCCACTATAAGTTGGATCTTGCATCTAGGGGTAGAGCATCATTTGGCTCCGGTGCTCGGAATATCCTTCCATGATGGCCCAAGATTCAGGTAGCTGGGGACTCTGTCCCACAGGTTGCAGACAAATGAATCTCCTACTTCAGATTTAGAAGTTATGTACTCACCATAACGTTCCATCTGAGTAGGTGTATTCATTTGTCTGCAACCATCCCGCCCTCCTATCCCCCTGGACTTTCAGTTTCCTGCATATGGTGTGTTACCCTTTTCAGGGTGTTTTTTTGCTGTTGGCAAACTCGATCTGAGGTCATGAGGGTAGAGCAGGGCATTATGGGTGAGGGGAGGAGCTGAGAGCTTGGATCCATAGCTGGTAAACCATGCCGGTTCGGATCCGATATCGGATCCATAACCCACAGGTTGCAGACAAATGAATACACCTACTCAGATGGAACGTTATGGTGAGTACATAACTTCTAATTTTGCACCACAGTTACTAGTTTTTACGTAGGGAAGACAGAAAGGGAATTTCGTAAGCGAATGTATGAGCATTTTTAAGACATTGCTAAACACAAAGAATCTAATGCCTTCTACAAACATTCCCTCACCTGCCCCAACATTAATTTTAAATTCTTGATTCTTGAGCAGGTTGGGCAAGATGTCAGGGGCGGTGATTGGGAATCATCCCTGGAGTATAGGGAAGTCATCTGGCAATTGAAGCTCGATGCAGGAAGACCTCCAGACTTGAATGGTGTTCTTAGTATTAAACCTGTCTTGAAGCTTAGGAGGGCTAGACTGTAGGTTTGCTTATATCACCAAGTCTTCATGACAAATTATGAATGATTATTTTTTACATCTGTTTATTTCACTCATTTTAGACAAATGTTATGGATTATTGCTCTGATTCGTTTTTTAGTTTAGAATAACTTGGGAAATGATGAAAATACCCAACGATGTCTTTTTGGCTTTCATTTTTATGAACTATTGAAACACTTGCAGTAACAGTTGTATGTTTTAGGTATGTTTTTGATAACGTGATATTTATATCTATTTTAGCAGTATTTTTAGCAACATTTTCATAACAAACAAGGCTGTTTATATTGAAGGGCAGAGCCCCTTTTAAAGACTAATGAGCTTATTAGCTGTTCAGTAATTTAAGCTAGTCTATTTAGTATTTAAGTGATGTTTTTGAAGTGCAAACTGTTTTACTTGATAAAGCCCAGGATTTTCCTGGGCGAAAGCGCTTGTTTCCATTGCTGCTACGACTTGTGTCATTAAAGGATTTGTTCGTTTTACAACTATTTGCGTTTTCTGCTTCCAGGCTGTGGAATTTTATTATTGTAAATTAACATTAACACTAACTAAGCATGTCATGAGATTTTGACATCAACTGTGAAACTTTTTTTAGATATTCAAAATACATTTTGTATATTTAAACATACATGTTTAAATATAAAAATGTGTTTTGAATATGTAAAAAAGTAAAGTCCTGATATCTATTTTTTTTCCAATGACCTGCCATATCTGGAGAGTTTAACAGGAATGTGTACACTGGACATCTAATCTCCTTCAGACAGTGATCTGTTCTCTTGCATTTCTTTTTTGTCTTTTTAGAGCTAGATTTTTGACATATCTTTTCTTGAACGTTTGTGATTTTTGTCTACACAGTTTTTTATTTTCTTCATGAACTACTCAGGATCATGATTTGGCTGTTTTAAATAATGTTTTGTGGGCTGTGGTGTTCCTCTTGGCTATTGTATTCTTTCTTTATCTCCAAATTACAAGTCTGGCAGTCTCCTGCCATCCCTTTCATAGCCGCATTTCGGTGTATGCTGATTTATCTTCAGCAGTTTTTTTACTTCATGCTGGTTTTCAGGCAGGTTTATCAACAGCCCTTTGAGTAAACAGTAAATGAGACACACCTTTCCAGGAAATAACTCAAACTATTAAAAAACACAAAAAGTATTTTCTACAATAGGTGAGCTCTTCTGCAACCCCCATGTGCGAAGCTTCACCCCATTCCCCAAATTAGATATACAAACTTACGGTAACACTACAGTAGAACAAATCCACTGTAAGTGCACCACCAGCTCATACAATGCAAAAGCACTGAGATTAAATCAACAGCAACATTCATTTTTTGGCAAAAAGACTGATGATATAACATTTCACAATGAAGTATACGTTAACATTTCATAGGTTCATAGGTTAGTACTAGGCTAACTGTCCTTGCGAGCCATTGTAAGCCTAGCCAGTTATCCCTTATGAGACGCATACCCTGCACCTTGTGTTTGTAAGGCAACCACCTTAACTATTAGGCCACCCTCCCCCTTTTCAAAAGTCAGCAATCTGCTTTTCAACCTTCTCTGCATTGACAGTTGAGCTGGTGAAAGACTGAGTCCCTGAAATGGAGTATTTTGTATTCTAAGGCCAAGGTGACATCCTCATAGCTTTTGCTGCAGCTCTTTCCAATTAGATTTCTCATTATTTAAATATCTTTTTAGCTTGCCTATTGATTTATGGATAATGAAAACTAGACTTTATATGTCTGAATTTCACAAATCTTCTGAATTCCTGCCTTGTGTACTGTGGACCATTGTTAGGTATGACCATGTCTGGTGTCTGTAATCTGAAGAATATATGCATTTATGTACTGACACACATGAACTTGTTGGGTTTATCAGTTTCATTAATACATGTAACTAGAAAGAGGATAGAAAAGTCAGTGATGACTATAACTGCTACTTTTCAGAAATGACTGTCCGTGATCTTGTTTATAGGGTGTGATGATATTATTCTAGCATGTCCAAAGGTCAGTTGTCAATCTCCTCTCCAGTCCAGCTGGTGAATCTGGGAATCTTGAGGCAATGTTACAACTGCCTCATGTACACAGACAAACCCCCTCCTCCTCCCAACAAATTCCAACACATGTGAGAGATGCATCCATATAGCCAAACTGGAGGCTAAGCTCTCTCAACTCAGTACTGGTGTAACCAGTCAGGAGGAGAAGGAAACCACACTCACTACAATTCCAGTCTCACATAGACCTACCACGACAGCAAACCAAACACATAAACACACAAAAACATACTCGGAGGCTCTAAATAAAAATCTGCCTAAGCAGCAGAGACCTCCAAAGCAGACACCCAAGCAACCGCTACCCTAAAACAAAACACGTGCAACACATAGCTCACAAAGCCAGTGTGGCGAACAGTCACAGCCCTTAAGGCTAAACAACACACCTGATACACTTGTAATAGGTGACTCTATCGTCATGCACACTGACGTCCCGCTCACCAGGCAGAACAAGGAGAAGGTCACAGTGAGCTGCCTGTCGGACGCTAGGATCCGCCACATAACACAAGCACTCAGGTCACTCCAAGGCAAGTACAGATATGACTCAGTCATTGTCCATGCTGGTGTGAATGACCTGAGACGTACCTCCCTGGACTACATGAAAAGAGACATAGAGGCCCAGGCCGGTATGACCCTGACCTTGAGTAGCATCTTACCCTCACCAAGAATGATGCCACAATATGAAGACAAGATGATCAATTTCAACAACTGGCTTAAGTATTGGTGTCATTCAAAGGGGATCCAATGCCTGTCAGCCCGGGATGACATGCTCAACAAGCCACGATGCTTCGTTAGGGATGGCTTGCACCTGTCACCCCTGGGCTTTCAGATATTGGCAAAAGCTCTTGCTACCCCCATAGTGCCTTTTTTAGGCAAGGCTCAAAAGACAAACCCACCTCCATAGGTATCACAAGGGATAAGAAACTAAGTGTAATGCTACTCCACGCCAGAAGTCTAAACCTCAAGATGCACGCACTCGAAACTCTCCTTAGCATGGAGAACATCGATATCTGTGCAGTAACAGAAACCTGGTTCAAGGCAACCGAGAGCACCCCAGCACTACCAGGTTATACCTCATACCATGCTTTTCGGCCCCAAAACTTGGACCGAACCACAAAAGGAGGGGGAGTATCAATATTCGTCGAAGATACCCACACCTCCAGGTTGGTGGCACAGCACGAAGCATCAGAGACTATCCATGTGCAACTAACAGTGGGTAAAACTGCCTTCCAGTTTATAGCCTGCTACAGACCACCCTTCCAAACCCAGGAACCCCACTCGGCCTTCCTGAGAACACTGGAAAATATGAAGGTCTCTCCAAACACCATTATATTGGGTGACTTCAACTACCCAAACATAGACTGGGAGCATTACTCTAGCTCCAACACCCTAGCCCAAAGGTTCCTAGAATTTATAAACTCAAATGCTATGGAACAACTTGTTACCACTCCCACAAGAGGGTATTACATACTGGACCTGATCATCACCAGCATGGGGACTCTATGCTCCAGACCAGAAGTGTATCCCTCACTGGTAAGATCCGACCATAAACTAATCTCACTGGATATTCACATCCCGACCCCACCTCCTGCCCAGAAAACCACAGTGAAAATCTTCTCTAAAGCAAATTTCACACTCCTCAAAACCGAGGTGGAATCCTTCAAAGCACCCGGGCCTGTAGAAAATCCGGCCCAGACCGCAGAATCCTTTATAAATGCATTCTATGAACACCTTCAGGAATGCATGGATCATGCAATCCCAAATAAAACCAAGACCCAATCCTCCAAAGGCAGACATCCTGTCTGGTGGACCCCAGCCATAAACAAACTATACAATAGAAGAAGGAAGCTACTAAATGATAGAGCAAAATCCCAAAAAGGGAAGGCATCTCTGATCAGTATTAGCAAAAAACTACGGGCACTCATAAAATCGTCTAAGGCCAACTTCGAGAGAAAAATCGCACAGGACACTAAGGATAATCACAAGGCTTTCTTTAGTTATGTTAGGAACCTGGGAGGGAATTCCCAGATATGCTCAGAATTAGTCCAAAATGACAAAAAATACACCGAACCCACAGACATTGCCAACATCCTAGCCGACAGGTTCAGCGCAAACTTCTCCCCCCCCCTCCCCACCAAAAGGGCAAATATCTATCCCAGCAGAGTGCTGCCCCCTGACATCTTAGATGCTCAGGTAAGAGCAAAGCATCCAAAGCAAAATACACAGCATCAATGGGACCAGACGGTGTCCCGGGCTGCATCCTGCATGAACTCCAAGAAGAGCTAAACCCAAACATAAAACTACTGTTCAATCTCAGCCTTACTACAGGATATGTACCCAAAGAGTGGCGTACAGCAACAGTGGTCCCTCTCCACAAAGGTGGTGCCTCACCGGATCCTGGAAACTATCGCCCTATAAGCCTGACTAGCTTGTGATCTGCAAAGCTATGGAAAGGATCATCATGGACCTCATAAATAAAGATATTGGGGACCTACAGACACTGGATTCTACCCAGTTCGGCTTTGTTAAGGGCAGATCCTGCCTCTTAAACCTGGTTAATTTCTTTGAAACAGTCACCAAGGCCATTGATGAGGGGAAGGTGGTCCACACAGCCTACCTGGACCTCACAAAAGCCTTTGATACAATACCCCACTCAGGCATTATAGATAAGCTCACCAGCTTAAATATAAACCCCTATGTCACTAGATGGGTCGTAAACTGGCTCAAGGACAGAACCCACATGGTTAGAATTGCTGGAGCCATGTCAGACTCCAAACCAGTTACAAGTGGCGTCCCACAAGGCTCAGTCCTGGGACCTCTCTTGTTTGGTATATATTTCTCGGAGGTACAGGCCAACACGGAAGGACTGTGGCTGACCAAGTTCGCAGATGACTGCAAACTGGGCGCCATAATCGACTCTCCAGCCGACACAAGCATCCTCCAAAAGGGTCTCAGAGAAACAGACAACTGGTGCCAGAGCCATGGCCTCAAGCTAAATGCCAAAAAGTGTATAGTCATCCCCTTTGGCAAAAACAAAGTGCCCACAAATTACCACATAGGTGGTAATCCATTAAGTACAGAAGAAGTAATTAGGGACCTAGGGACCCAAGTTGATAGCAGTCTCTCATTTGACAACCACGTGGCCAAAGTGGTTAGAAAAACATTTTATATAGCCCACCTAATCATGAAGGGATTCACATCTAGATCAGGGGAGGTCATCGTGCCTCTTTACTCATCCCTCATCAGGCCCATAATTGAGTACAATGCCCCTTTTGGGATGTACCTTACCAGACACCTGCAGCAACTGGAAAGACCCCAAAAGTACCTCACCAAGAGGATCAAAGGGCTCAAACAGATGCCATATGCTGCCCAGTTAAAGAAACTCCAGCTCTACTCAATGGCATACCGCCTGCTCAGGGGCGATCTGTGCCTGACGTATAAAGCCATGTCCAACCCGGAATTAATGGACATGCTGCACCTCAGAAAATCCAAATCCCATCGAGCTACGCTCGAGACTTGAACCTCAGCACTGAAATAAATAGGACATGCTGGAGGGACAGATTCACAACCCAGAGGCTCCCTTCACTCTGGAATAAAATCCCAGTCCAGGTTAGGCAGAGTCCCTCATTGACTCTCTTCAAGAGGAATCTTGATGAGTGAATGGGAGATCATAGGTTTAACCCGGGTATCACTTCTGTGTCACTATTAGACAGAGGCACAGTATACTAACCTCGAAAAAGGGCATAGCAAAATTAATTTAAAATGGGTGGCGAAAGCTAAACACATTCTGGCTTGGCTTATAAATGCCCTAGGGCAGATAGCCTAGTATGAACCTATGAAACTATGAACCTATGAGCATCTGGGACTGTGTGCAGTGTTACCAAACATCTCTGCAGACATTTTAAAGTGATGTTCAAGTGCACTTACCTTCCAGCAATACTGCATTTTACTTGCATTTCCTCTTTGCTGCTAGTAATGGGTAATTTGTGTTTCTTTAGTTACTTCCTGCCATACCATTTCTCTTCTTTAGCTTCCATTTGCTGTTTATATCCTGTCTTCTTTTAACATGTTGTAAGACATCCCATGTAGGGCCCAGACAGCCCTTAAGGTTCTTCAGTGTGGTCAGCAGAAGTACAGCAAACTGCAAGAGCATTGTACATAAAAAAGAAGCCTGTTCTCTGCCCAGAAATCACACTCGGAGGCAATTTGCATTGCATATCTCTATGACCACATCTTGCATATGCAGAAGCACTTTCTTCTCCGTCTCCATTCTATTGTAGCACTCTTCTGTAGGCCAGCTGATCCACAGCAGCAAATAGGCAGATGGAAGGCCTCTGATTTTTGTCATTTCAGGTGGCCTTTGTGTTTGGTCTTTTAACTCTGACATTGTAATAGCTCCAAAGAAGAATGTACATCTGCAGCATAGTGTGGAGCAACAACACATTTGATTCATGCCTGAAACTCCCCCTAACATACAGAGATGTGTCCATATTTATAGGACATTAATACACTTATACTAATTGTGGCCCACTCTTATCCTTTATTTAAAAAAAATGTTATCCTTCTGCATTCTGTTTATCTTCTTTGCAGGTTATATGTTTCAGATTTATTGGAAGCCGATGGATGGACTGAACCATAAGGACCCTCTTCCTTTTCCCCCCAGAGTCATGTATATATGTATATATAAATATATGTATATATATATATATATATATATATATATATATATATATATATATATATGTGTGTGTGTGTGTGTGTGTATATATATATATATATATATATGGATTCCCTTTATAATCTCAAAATACTGAAATACTGAATGTCAGTATCTCGAGAATATAAAGCCGAACTTCCGAAATAGCGAAACCCCATAACTGTGAATCCAGAAATGTTGAATTTGCGGTTTTGGTGGTGCGCTATGGGACGTGGGATGTACTGTGTGCCTGATTTATGTTTTGTTTGTGGATATGGTTGGAGATTAAGGTAAGTGAATATTTTTTAATGGGGTTTTGGGTAGGGATATGAGTGCGTGTGAGTGTGCTTGGAAGTTTTAGGTTTGGGTTAGGGTAGGTAGGTAAGAGTATGAGTGTGCAAGTGTTGAAAGTGGTGTTTGTGCATTTGTGATGTGTGCTCGAGAAGGGACTGTAGTGTGTAGTGGTGAGTTTACTGTCTTTTTCTGTTTGGTGTGACCTCGGAGTTAGTACATATAAATAGTGGGGGTGTGGGGGGTGCAGAGAGGCTTGCCCCCCTGCTTATAAGTAGGATAAGTTTATTTATTTGTATTGTTGTGTTTGTGTGTATTTTGTTTGTTTTAATGTGGGAAGGCTGATGTATATGTTGTGAGGTATATGGTGTGTTTACGTTCGATGTTTTGCATTTTGTGGTTTTCAGGTTTCGGTGTTTTGGGTTTTCGGCTTTATAGCCTTGATATACTGAAATTCAATATTTCAGTATTTTGAGATTATAAAGTGGATCCATGTATATATATATATATATATATATATATATATATATATATATATATACATGGGTGACTGCAGGATTTTTACAGGGGGTGCAAACCCAGAACCCCGCTAAGTCCCCCCTTCACATGCAGCTATTCCATTATTTGGCTATTTCTCCACAGTTGCCATAAACACTGTTCAAAACTCTGTGTGCATACTATTTTTTGCTTTACTTCTATAATGATTTAAAATACTTGGATTTAATTTAAAACTTTTATTTAAATGTTATAGCACAAATACGGATAGACATTTGCTAAACAAAGCAATGCAGTCTCACAATGAAAACAAACTTAGCATTAAAACTTCTTTGCCCTTGAAACTTGCATTCAAAGAAAATGCATCTGGCCAGTGGCGGATTAAGTTTACCTTTGGGTTGTTTTCAAATCATAGGCTCCTTGTGCTGCATGTCATGTCTCTTGTATTCAAATGAGACACTGAGGCAACATGATGAGTTCAGGTTGTTTATTGTACATAAACACATCAGGAGCTGTAACTGGAACATATATTTAAGCTATATGACTGATTCATTACTTCAAACACACTTGCATGTGCATCTCCATTCATGCCTGTATTCACTCTGACTGACTTGACAAAATGGCACTAATCTTGCACGTGCTCAGTAACTTATATACACATGCTATCCAGCTACAATTGCTGACTAGGTACAATACACACAATGATGTATATCCTCCGTCTTTGATTTGTTTGACATGCAGTAGGAAAACAAAATATTTTACAAGCTAGATATCACGTCAACATTTAACACCAAATTAATTCAGGTCCAAGTCGCTGTATATCTCGGATTGGATTTGGAAATTCTACCCGATCTGGTCACATAAAAACTTTGACTGGGTTTGGCAACAGGGACAGTCTATGGGGACTTTTTTTACAATTGGAACTTTGGGGATTACATCAGGATTACTTGAAGAAGATGCACTGTTCCTTGGAATTCAAACAAGTGTAGAGTCACTCTGAGAAACTGCATCAGTGGTTTGGAGACTGGTAGTATGTGTCTTCAATTCTTTCTGAAATCCATTCCATCAGATTGAATGATGTAAGATCTCGGTTCTTCACAAATAATTTTGATGATTCCCACTTGGTCATATCCTTTAGATGTTTGCATTCTCTCCTTATCTTAATGGTCTGAGGGGTTTGCTGGATTTATCATAGTACAACTTTTGTGACTAGCGTTTTTCAAAAGTTAAGTCTTAAGCATTCTGTTGTTCTTTGCATTTGGTATCAATAATTGTTTACTGATTGGAAGAATTGTTCTGGACTGTCTGGACATCAGCCTCTGAGCAGGTGAATCAAGCAAATTATCTTGGGGAATGTTTTTGAGATTTGGGTACGTTAAGAAAAACATCACTACCATAATTCCTGTATTTCTCCAACAGGTACTTTGCACTTTGAGCTGCACACTCAGCTAATAAATTGTACTGTTGATACTCCAAACTACTAGTAACATGGACAAAGTCCCACGACTCAACAAAATTCTTGAACTGCTGACTTGTACACTGTGCACCATTGTCAGATACGAATTTGTGTGGACTACCATGAGCAGAAAAATGTCTCTTCAATTTCATAATGACATTGCCGGACATTAAGTTAGGAAGAAGGTCAATTTTAAACCAATTCGAATAAGTATCTACTAACACTAAGTAATGCTGACCATTCCATTCGACAATATCAGTAGCAACTGTTGACCATGGTAATTCAGGAATCTGGTTTAGCTGAAGTGGTTCTTTTTGTTGGTGTGATTTAGTACTATTGCAAACTGAACATGCTAGAGTTTCCTTCTCTATATCTTTTGACATAGAAGGTCAAAATACTGTGCCTCTTGGCCTTTTTTTGGTTGAAGCAGTACGTGGGTGACCACAGTGCAAAATTTTTATATATTCCTGTTGTAATATGTAGAAATTACCACTTTAGGACATTTCATGATGATTCCATCTTCCATCTTGAGCTCATCTGTGTAGGAAAAATACTTCTGTATGCCAAGTGGTAACTAGTTTGTCCTGCTGGCTATCCTTGACTGATAACATGTTTCAGCTTCTGGAGAATTGGGTCTGAAGCTGTATGATGTCTAAGTTCATCAAGACGTGATGACGAAAAAATGTTTGACTTACATGACTTCACAGTCTGCTTTCTTGTTGTCATGCTGTTCTGTTGTTTGTCTAGGCAGTCTTGACAAAGCATCAGCAAGGTATACAGATTTGCCTTTTGTACAGATGATATTGAAATTGTAATTTTGCAATTTTAACATTATGCATTGCAAGTGTGCTGGGGTTCTATGTATTGGCTTTTTCAGAATTGTCACTAGAGGTTGGTGATCAGTCTCTTGTTGAACAGGTTTGCCATAAATATAATCATGGAACTTCGAACAAGCGAACACTACTGCACAAAGCTCTTTTTCAGTTTGTGCATACTGCATTTCAGTTTGGGTTAAAGTTCTGGATGCATAGGCTACTGTTATACCTTCTTGAATACATGCTGCACCAAGACCATACTTTGAAGCATCACATGAAAGAGTTACAGGTCTGTGAACATCATAATATCTCAGAGTAGGTGGACTGGCAATTTTCTGTTTCAGAACGTCACATGCTTTTTGGTGGTGTTCCAACCAGGACCAGTTTACATTTTTGAGTGTCAGCTCACATAATGGTGCTGAAAGCTCACTCAGGTCTGAGATGAACTTTCCTAAATAGTTGACCATACAATGAAAATGAAAAGATGTGACATTGTCTGGAAAAGGCATCTCAAGATTTCTTGCTTTAGACGGATCTAGTAGTAAGCCAGAGCTGGTAAACAAATGACCCACATAAGTAACTTCTTTCAATTTTAATTTATGCATTTGAGGATTCAGTTTAAGATTTACTTCACGAGCACAGTCCAGAACTTTCTTGAGGGTTCTATCATGTTTGACTTCACTGTTGCCCCCTACAATAATGTCGTCTACTATAATAGCACATGGATAACTTGAAAAAATTTGTTCCATCGCACGTTGAAATACTTCACCGGCAGAATTTATCCCAAACGGCATTCTCAGAAAACTGTATCTACCAAATGGTGTACTGAAAGTGGTTAACGATGAAGATTTGTGATCCAGCGAAAATTGCCAAAATGAACTTTTTGCATCTAAGATGGAAAAAACAGTGGCATTTTGGCATGAGAGCGGCTACTTCTTCTGTACACATCGGATGATGAGGATGTTTAAGCACTTTTTAAGTCTCTCTGATCAGTACCTATTCAAATATCATCTAAGCATTTCTTATGAGCTACTACCATGGAGGATACCCATTCAGTCAGTTCTTTTACTGGGGTAAGGACACCTAAATTCACCATTTTGTCAAGCTCTGATTTTACTTTGCTCTGCATTGTTACTGGAACCTTCCTTGCTGGTCTGACAACTGGGCTTTCTTCATGGTTTAACTTCACGGAATATGTGACTGGATGTTTGCCAAGCTCATCTGTGAAAATATCGGCATATTTACTAAAAGTATTCTGTGTAAAACTATCGATCTGAAGTAGGATATTCATTTGTCTGCAACCTGTGGGTTATGGATCCGATATCGGATCCGAACCGGCTGCTCAGTTCGCTATGGATCTCCTCTCACTCCCTCTCCCCTCCACCAATGCCTGCTCTACCTCATGACCTCAGATCTTGTTTGCCGCTTTGTGTGGATGTAGTTTCTATCTATAGCTAATCTTGGAGAGTTCTCTTGTACTACTAAAGAATATTTTTTTTTTTTTTAAACTTTTTTGTGTGTGTGTGTTTTAGGTTTATTATTTTTATTGACTTAGTTTTTTTTTATATTTATTTTTAAGTATATATTATATTCCCCCCTAAGCTGAGAGAGTGTGTAGTGTGTGAGGTATGTGTTTTTTTGCTTTTTTATATTTTTTAAGTTACTTCTGTGTAACTTTTGGTTAATTTACTATATATGCTTTAAGTAAGTCATTTTTTCTCTCTCGAATCAGTGTGGCCATAAGCTCTCTCGGTAATTCGATACCTCGAGTGTTAAGTGTCTCTGTTGAACACACCACAGGTTGCTGGCTGTTCCATTTGTGCAGGGTTCCAACCAGGGGCCTGAGGAGCCGGAGAGAGCTGGTCTTCCAAGCTGGTCAGTACCCGGATCTCGACCCCGCTCCCGCTCTCCTGACCCTGGGACTCAGCTGTTGCCCCTCTACACCCTCCTGACCCTGCTCAAAACTCCTCCTGGGACTCAGACTTGATGCACAGGCGAGACGACTTCTGGATGCAGGACGGGCGAGCGGCGGGCTTCTCTGCCCGCCAGCCAGCCCGACGCCCTCGGTCTCCCCCCCGCCAGCGGTCTCGGGCGGTCTCCTCCCTCGGCCCCAGGCAACCTGTACGCTTCTCGGAGGGTCCAGAGGAGGAGGGCACCCCCGCTGAGAGTATGAGGAGGCTCGCACCGGTAGCCTCCGGCGAGATCTCGGAATCCTACCTAGGATGCCTCGATGGGGATCTATGATGCGGGGATCCAGGCCAGGCCGGATGAGGAGAAGGTTTGCCTGCTCCTCCCCTCCCCAAAGGGCTTCAAGCTCATTGTAGCTTCTCGCTCCGCTTCGACCCGCTTCGCAGTTGGATCCCGAGCAGCCGAGCAGCGGAGATCCCGGGAGGAAACGAATGGTACTGGGTAGCCGGGTGCCTGATGTCGCGTCTGGACCCGATCTCTCGCCCTGTGGCGAGCCGCGTCCGTCGATCGGATGGGATCACGGCTCGCGCCGCGTCTGGGCGATGCGCACTGTCCCCGAGTGTCCGGGCGCCGGCGCGCGGATCCTCGCCCCGGATCGAGGGGAGCGATTGGGATCGAGATCCGGTGGCGAGGGCCGACCCCGATGTAGTGGAGAGGCCCTTAGTAGAACCACGGTTTCGGACCCCGGCCCCGGCACAGCTCCGTCCAGCTCAGCTCTGCAGCTGCTGGGCAGGCTTCCACCATCCGGCCCTCTACCAGCCGTTGCCCTATGGAAGTTGGAGGAGCAAATTGCTGCTTGCTGTACCCAGCTCACATCCCCCCGAGCCCTCCTAGGCTGCTCACCACTCTGGAGGAGCCCCAAGGTCTCACATTGGCTCATACGTCCTGAGAGGAGTTATTCCGGAGACCTCACCCGAGATGTCTCCTTGAGGAGACTTGGAGGAAAGACAGGTGTATCAGGGGGTGGTCTTCTTTCTGTCTTCCTCGGACGAGTCCGTGTTCTTGGAAGTCTTAGAGGCATGGCAGGGCCCCCGTGTCCCCCTGTACCCCCCCCCCTGCAGGCCTGGCATTGACCGGCCACCACCAGTGGAAGGACTAGGACACCGGTGGGCCAATTCCCAACCTGATGGAAACCTTAGCCGAAGCCTTCAACACAGGACCCATTGATGGGGGGGGCCTCCTGGAAATGATGTTGATGGCGGCTTCAAAGAGGACTACTCAGGGAAGAGAGTCCCTCAGTCCCACCACCCAGTCTGGGATGATGGACCCACGAGGAACTCTTGAAGGAGGTCGGATTGTCTGACCTTTTGGTAAGGAGTCTGGAACTGGCATGCACATGTTAACCGGATGCAGACGCACCTTATTAAGAGAGGCTGCATCCCCCCCCAAGTCCATTAGGAGGGAGGACAGAGACACCTCCACCACCACAATGGCCACTCTTCTCAGTCACAAGCCTTCTGTCTTGGCTACTCTAGAGCCGCTACGGAGGGACTGGCGCTGAGGTGCCCAAGGACTGCTGTCACTCGTCAGGCCTGGCAGCCTCACTCTGGCACACCAAGGAGCCCCTTTAAGGCGTCGTTGATGGCAGCGCCCGATTCTTCTGCTCTGTTTGCTTAGGAGTTGTTCGCGGCGATTACGACCCAGAGGCGAGAAGGACTGCAGAGGGCGAGGCTGCGATTCTAGGTCTTCTCTGCGAACAGAGGCCCTATTCTAAGAGACGGCAAAGAAGAGGCAAGATGGTTCGGAAACAGTCAGTCCGCAGCCTGCTCGGACAACAAGTCCTTCCGTGGCAAGGAGGGACAGGAGAGAGGAGCCGTGGGGGGAGAGGAACCCTTCAGAGAGACGCCTCCCAGAACCTGGGGGGCCGCCCGCGGCCTTATGAGGCGACTGCTCTCTGAGGGGCTGGGCGCAGGCGGGCGGACCCTACCGCGGCCGCATGCGGCATACTCTGGACTAACATCGGACCGCTATAACTTTCCTATCGCATTCCTTTCCTTCATGTCGCATTCACTCTCCACCTTCCAAAGGCGGACCTCCCTCCCCAGCAGTACCACCGGTCAAAGGCAGGGAGCCTTTAACCAGAGCGAGCCATCTGCCAGAAAGAGCCATCCCAGCAGAAATCAGCCTCAGGTTCTTCCCAGGCCAACCAGCAGCGACTCTCTGCCAAAAAGGCAGAGAGGGAAAGACCCAGGCAGACCAACCTCTCTCTCCAGAATCTGGCAGTCCCTCAAGAATTCCGAATCTCTCTCCTGAATCTATCTATTCCAAAGGAAAAATCGGAAATGGTCTGGATAGCTGCTCATCTCATCTCTCGGACTGGCGTGCCTACTGCATCCTAGATCTCCGGCGGGTCAGAGGGTTTCTCCGCTTCGGCTGGGACAGGCAGGGTACCAGGTTCGGTCTCCCCTTTGGTGGTAGCCAACCACCTACCAGTGGTGGGTCTCAGTGGCAGGCCTCACGGCAGGTGGCCTGAGGCGGGCTTTCAACTAGCAGACTCTGGGGCCCCACCTGGCCCTTACTTCTCTCGCTTCTCTACTTAGGCTCCTGATTCTCCTTTTACCCAACCAACAACATCTTGGGCTCTTAACCTGGGCAAAACCCTTTCTAACAGCAGCCTCATTTCTGGGCTCCTCATAGAGTAGACTAGAGTCTGCAGCTCAGAGCTCACCTCTTAAGATTTCAGAGTTCTAATAGTGCAGCTCAGGTGCGGAGCCTCTCGGGTCCATGGTTCTGTTCAGGTCTTAGTCTTCCTCTTGCTAGGTCCAGGGCCCGTCCATACTTCTTCTGCTCCAGGCTGGAGTGGGTCCTGAGTCTCCCTCTTGATACAGCTTGGTATCATCCCTCCTGGCTTACCAAAGGTCCCTCTTATGGCAAGGCTCCTCCCGGATCTCCTTGATCTCCAATTTTAACGCTCCTCACGGTGCCCATTTGGGTGCCCACGGTGTCGCCACAGTGACTTCTCGGGGGTCCAGCACCAAGGTGGGGAGCCAGTGCGCCCAGGACAGCTTCAGGCTGCTCTGCGATTCAGGTGACCACTTGCGGATCAATGTGTGCTCTATGAGAGCGAGTGCAGACGGACGTCTTTTCAAACAATTAGGATTTTCTTCCCGCCGGACTCTGTCCGATGGTTCTGGAACAGCAAGCACAAACAAGGTACACATCAACAACTTTGGAACAGGCCATGAGAGTTTACAATTGCACCAATCTGGGACAATTGGGCAATCTCCACCATCGGCACCAAGATAGCACAAGCCTCCCGGCGTGAGTCTAACATTTCTGCGGACAAGCTTAGTCTGAGCAATCTCCGAACTGAGTGGTCTCTCAAGCGCCAGAAATGGCTTTCATATCCCTTCGGTGGACACTTCCTCCAGTTCGCAACTGCCTCTCCCTCAGTTTTGCAGTCTAGTTTTTGTCAAGATACCTCCCGGGCAGACGTCTTACAGAAGCTCGCTCATGGTGCCCTCTTGGCCGCTGCCTCGGTGAACACCACCCTACGACAGTTTACCTCTGATGCCAACAGTCTGATCTGAGGAGTCTCCCCAGAAGGCCTCAGAATGAGGTTCATTACTGGTCCGTTCTGGTTGGGTTCTAGACCCTTTCCCCTGAGCGTGGTCTCCTGGAGCTGATCTCCTCCCTGTCCTCTAGATCCTCCTCGGATCCGATATCCGTTCCCTCCCTGCCTTCCTCCTCCGAACCTTCCTAAGGGAAACTGTTCGGCGGCCCTCCCTATCCACTCTTGACCAGGACTCGGGTGAACCATCATCTATCCTGTTTTTGGTGGCGGAATCCTGGTATCCCTTCAGCTGTTTACCGAAGCAAATGGGGGAAGCGTTGATAAAGGCTTTAAATCTCTTCACGGGCCTAGCTATTTTGGTGAAATTCCCGTAGTGCTTGATTTTCCCTTCTCTTGGTTCCTCTCGTGCTCCTGATCACAGTTCAAGCCTGTGCAACCTTTTTCTATTCTCACTATTCTTCTGGCCAGAGTCTTAATCCAATTAACTCCTCCTCTGTGTGATTTTTTACCTAAAAGCCTTTATTAAAGTTCAAACCTATTAAATAAGCTTTTCCTCCTTGGGACCTTTCTGAGACCTTCTCTTGGTAGCCTCCCCTTGTGCAAAACTTTTTTCACCCAATTCTTCTCTTAGCTAACCCTGCCTTTTTGTACTACAATACATCAGCCCTTCTCTTCGAACTTACAGCCCTTTCAGCCTAAACCTCCTTTTTGAAGGCTATTTTGGACCTTCTCCCTCCTCCCCAACCTTCAGCCCCTTCTAAAGCCAACAACAAACAAACATCGAAATAACACTCCTCAAGCCTTTATCATTTAAACCTTAGTACCCTGAAAACAAGGTGAATAGGCTATGTTCTCAGAAACCCTGACTTCCTTTTTCAAAAAAAGATGGCTGGTGTGATAAACCAATCCATCAACCACCCGCAGAATTTGTTTGGTGACATTTTCCCAGCTGATCATTCTGGTTGCTTAAGCCAATTTGTTTCCTTTAATTGCATCAATTTGTCAAAGCGGCAGCAGCCGGAGGGCATAGGATTCCATTCAACCCGGTCAGTTTTTACTACTTGCCTTCAATCCATTAGATTCCTCTGGATCTATTTCATCAGCGCTACATGGGCTTCATCTACATGGATTTTATTCACGTATAGAAGGATGATGCATCATTCATGATTCATCAATTGGCTGGGTATCTCGAATATCAGCCCATGATGGCCTTAAAGATTGGAGTAGCTGGGACTCTGTCCACAGGCCTCAGACAAATGGTAGGTAGATTCAGATTTCTTGTTGGGTACTCACTGTACTCTTCCATCCCCCTGGTGTATTCCTTTGTCTCATTCTCCCTCCGCTTCCATCTCCATAGCTGGCCTTTCAGTTTCCTGTAGCTTACTTGTCTGTCCCATGGGGTATTGTTTGCCCCGGGAGCTACCGTTCTGGTCATGAGGTGTTGTAAGAATGGCATGGGTCGAGAGTCTGAGGCTCTTGGATCGCCGGCTGGAAGCTATGGTGTTGAGTCTATCTCCCTGGCATAACCCACAGGAGCACAACACTTGTTATGGGATACTTTGGGGTTAGAGCGTTATGGGTCGATACGCCAACTCTAATTGTTGTTCAGATATAGGTTCATAGGTTGGTACTGAGCTATCTGCCTGAAGGCATATATTAGCCCAGCCACAGTGTGCAGTAATCACCGCCCCTTTAGTAGTTCCCTAGACCCTTGTACTAGCAGCTAGTACCCTGTTAGTGCTGTTAGTGTGATCCCCAGTGTGAACTTTCTGTTACCCATTCACTCATCAAGGTTCCTCTTGAAGAGTGATAGTGAGGGGCTCTGTCTTATGTAGATCGGGACCCTGTTCCATAGTAAGGGAAGTCTCTGCGAAGGGAATCTGTCCCTCCAGCATGTTCTATTCATTGTTGTGTTGAGGTTTATATCCCTAGAGAGTGTAGCTTGAGTAGATTTGGTTTTGCTAAGATGGAGCATGTTCAACAATTCTGGGTTGGACATGGCTCTGTACGTTAGACAGAGATCGCCTCTGAGAAAGCGGTATGCAACAGAGAACAGTCTTAGCTTTTTCAATACGATGGACCTCTTTATTAAATGAAATCAGTCCACTTCTCAAACTGTCTTTGAGGCCTAACAATGACTCCACATGTCTTTTGACTATGTAAAACTGCAAGTCGTAGCTGTTCCAAGCAGAATGGCATATGAGAACTACTGCACCATCATTTGAATCTCTTTACCACCATAAGTAACTAGTTTTGCACACTTTGCTGAATCAGGTTTCACGCCAGCTCTTACTTTGGCAAACATTTCTGCTGCTAGAGCATTGCACTTAGATTCAGTGTCTACTTTAAGCTGTACAGGTTTCCCATTAATCCAAACAGTACAGAATATTTCACTCTTTGCTGACAATTGATAATCTAGTGTGTTAACTGTTTCATCAATCACAGAGACACCATCTGCGTAGAAAGGTTGCTCATAACTCTCTATCTAATCTCCTAGCTTCTTTGGAAGCTCTTTTTAATAAAAGAATGTGCCACCTTAGACTTGCAAACCCTTTTGAAATGATTCCACTTTTTACATTTTTGAGACTGCTGACCTTTTGGTAAGCACTTTTCTCATTTAGGTGTATGACTGCCTCCACAATTACGACAGCTAGCAATAAGGTTGGGTGTTATGGCCCCATTCGGTTTTATTTCTTTTTCATCTTAGCTTTGTGGTGTACACTATCAGCATTCGCACTAGCACACACTACATGCACATTTTTCTCATTCATAAGCATATTCGTATGCTTTTCTGTAAGTGCATATATCTGACAAATCTCAGTGGCTTTCCTCAGTGTTAAATCACTGTCTAGAAGCAAAATTTTTCTTACTGAATCATTATTAACATCACACACAAGCCCGTCTTTTATCAACTCATCTTGTAAATCACCAAGTCTGCACGTTTTTATTTTATTTCTCAAGCTGGTAATGTATGCTGCTATAGTTTCACTAGACTTGTGATTTCTTGTGTAAAACATGTGCCTTTATTTATTTATTTGACATTTGTTGACCGAGTTAGTCTGACTGAGCGATAGCCCTTTTTCAGCAGAGGCCTGGGGAGAAAAGCTCCACAAATGAGTATGACATATATAATAACAAAACTAGATACAAAATAATACTAGAAATGTAAAAGGATAATAACAGGTAAACATTGCACCTGTACACTTTCCATTATATTATTTGTTTGAGGATTGCACATTTCTCTAAATTTATGTTTTAAGCACTCCAGGTCTTCCTGCACTTCAGCCTGTATCACAATATAGCAATTCTCCCCCTCCCCTGCATACATGGCAGGTGCATAAACAAATAAACGTTCCCTTTCAATGGCTTCTGAGCCAGCTAAATTAAGAAGTATGAATGACCTTGTACATGCATCTTTATCAGAAAATGCAACCTGTAAGAAAATATTATATTCTTGCTCAAACACTCTCCAATTCTTAGAAATATTATTGTCAAACACCAGCGGTCCAAGTCTATGAAATCCCTCTGCCATAACAACAGATACATTTAAATATAAGCATAGACCAAGTACTTGCAATAATTCCCAAATGCACAACAGTCTCTCTGAAAAGGCTTCACTGTAACACTGCAAAACATCGGATACTTCAAAAAGTTTTAGTTAATGTGAAAAAGTAGTAGATTGTGAAAAAATAGTTTTAGCCTTTTCATACATTTTAACACTTCGGAAATTATTTCAAACACTTTTGTATTTATTTTGAATACTTTTGTATTTATTTTGAATACTTTTATCAGTATGTCACAATTTCAGGCATTTTGTTTATCTCCGTAATTATTTCAAATGTTTTGAACTCTTTGCCACTTATTAGGTGACTGAAAAAATAATTTAAACGAGTTTAAGTACCTTTGAATAACTGCTGACCTGTTTGTAAGTTGGCTCTTGTATATTTCTCCACTTCTAACTGCATGCCTCATGGCTTGCGAGTTGCTACAACTTCGGATCTCATTCTAACACCATGCCACATGTCTTTTGTATTCAAATGAGACACTGAGGCACTATGATGGGTTCAAGTTGTTTATTGTACATAAACACATCAGGAGCTCTAACTGGAACATATAGTTAAGCTAAATGACTGATTACTTCAAACACACGCATGTGCATCTCCATTCATGCCTGCATTCAGTCTGACTGACTCTACAAACATGCTCAGTAACTTATATGCATGTGCTCTCTAGCTACAGTGGATGACTAGGTACAATACACACAATGATCTACACCTTGCACACATTTTTAGGACTATGCAAAAATTCTTTGATTGACCTTCCTGATGGTATTAAATTATAATATATAATAATTAAATTATATCCATTGAGTAATACAGCACCACTTGTTAGGGCATGTTTTAAATTTATAGTTTTGAGCATTTTTCCAGTAATCAATGAAACAAAACATATGAACCAGTAATGATAAAACTGCCCAATTCAGAACATTTTAACCATAAAAGGTCACTCAAGCTTCTGTCATTACAGTCCACCAATATCAGTCAATGTGCACAATCTCTGCAGAAGTAAAAGTCATTTGAATAATTCCACATTACAGAATTTTGTAACTAATGAAAAGGTTGCTGCTAGCAAACAACATTATATCTCAGTGTTTCATCTAGAAATTCAGTGCCTGCTGCCCTTGAAGAATAAATTGCCTATGTTATATTAAAAAATGGTAAGCTGGTAATAATGCAGTAGGGAATGGATGGCAAACTAAAAGCAGGTTCAGTTACTTACTAGTCTTCTCATCCAAAGGAGGACATACTCAGGTCTGTAGCATCCCACCCCCTTAAAATACAACACAGTTTCAGCAATCCATCTACATGCTATGGAAGTGGAACCCACAGCCGTCTGCATCAAAACATAAGTATGCTACCTGCTATGCTACTTACACTGCTTTAAAATTCTATACCACAATAGTGATACATTTGCTAAACAAAACAGTTGCACATTGTAAACAGACTTAGCATGAGCAGCAGTAAACTTCTCATTCCTTGAAGCTTGCAATTCCTTGAAAATGCACCTGAAACTCAGTTCCTTGAAAAATGCAGCTTGGTAGTTGGAGTAGAGGATTCAGGCTCTTGTTTCCTGTAGCTAAGGTACAGGGTTTGAGCCTAAGCAAATTACTAACCACCTGCTAACCTTTACTAGAGGATTTCACTCTCTCACACAGACACCTCAACCTCTTAGTGCAAGAAATCTGGGCAAAGCCTAACATAAATAGGGACAGGTTATAAATATTGCTCTCATGAACTCAGAAAATTGATAGAGTAACAGGATCTGTGTTAGTATGCATTTTTCTAAAGGATATGAAGTCTAAAACACAAATGTCTGTCATTATTTAGCAACTTTGATTCTTTTTATGAGGAACAGACAAAAACATGGGCAAAAATCTGGACATTCTGCAAAAACCTGGACAGTTGAGGGGTATGCTACCTACCTCTTGCGCACACACACACACACACACACACACACACACACACACACACACACAGCTCTTTTCCTCTTGTGTGCGCACACACACACACGCACACATGTCCCTACCTCCCTCTTACACACACACACGCACACACACCCCTACCTACCTACTTTTTGCACACACACACACACACACACACACACACACACACACACACACACACACACACACACACACACACACAATCTACCTGTCACTTGTTTGTTTGTGGTCTGCAGTCCAAATGTCTTCTAGAACTCAAATTCCATGCGTGCAGAAGACGAAGACATAAACAATGAGTCGCACAGGTGCAGAAGAAGAAAACGAGTCACAAATACCTGTTGCGTCTGTGTGACTAGATGCAAGTAAAGGGTATTCTTAAAGAAGAATGCACTTAAAATTAAAAAAAAAAATATATATATATATATATATATATATATATATGTATTTATCTATCTATATATATATATATATATATATATATATATATATATATATATATTTATCTATCTATATATATATATATATATATGTATATATATATATATATATATATATCTTTAACTTTATTTTAATTAAAAAAATCTCCTTTGAATATGTAGTCGATGCCACTACCGGTTGTTACGGCAGAGGTGCCGGTACACTGTACTGGAGCATATCATCACAAAAAAAAGCCCTGATAATATGTATCTAGTCCTATAGATAATGGGATAAATTAACATTGTTATCCTACTGGAGGATGAATATTCTCTAACAGTGTTAATGTACAAATATCACCTGATAAAAAACAAGTCCACATTTCATGTCAGTATATTAAGTTGTTATGAAGCAGGGACTGAATAAAATAAAACCAAATATACATTCATTTTTATGCTCTCTAAACATGGTTTTGCTGCTTAACAAGTGTTAAAAAAGAGCAAATAAAACAAACAAAAAAAAAAACAAAAAAAATAGCAAATGTTCCTGCAGTAGCAGTTGCAAGGATGTGACGTTTTACTTACCACTCACTAAGCGAAGTTTAAAAAAAGGTATGTTTAATGAGATGAGAAATTAAAGAAAATGTAAAGCAGTTGTGAGAGACAGAGAGTGTGTGTGTCTGTGTGTGTGTGCCCGCGTGCACATGCATGTGTTTGAGTGAGTGAGTGAGCAAGAGAGAGGGAGAGCACATGCTTCTCAACTTCTTTACTCAAAATTTCAGATAAAAAATAGAACAAGAAGCTTTTTATCAACAAGCATTATATGAACAATGAAAAGTATGAAGCTATATCTAGCTTTATTTTTGACTGACTATAATCCCCAGTGATTTACCAAAAAATACATTTTTTGAGAGAGGGAGTAAGACTAAGAGACATATCAAGTCATTAATGCTTGTTCATAAACTTACTACCAATGAGCAAGTATTTTACTCCATAAAGAAATAACATGCCTGTTAGAAACTTGCCCTTTTAATAGCAATATTTATTTGATTTTAACTTTATAACAATCGATTTTGCTCTTGATTAGATTAATTTAGATTTAACAGTACCATCATTACCTGACTGCAGAAGACTTGCTAAGCGAGGCACAGTTTACTACTAACCTGACATTATGTGATGCTGCACAAGTGCCCCTGCACCAGTGTTATACCTTTTATAAATAATTTTTGAATTAGCTAAGACAGGTCATATTTCTTTTGTGTGAATACAGATTTGTCATTTATAATATATTTTAATTGTGCTTTATATATTTCAGCAACCAATGATCCATCTCTAGAAAACAACCCCTGAATATTAAGACAGTATTCCTCATAGCCTTTGCTCTCACATTAGCTACATAATCCAACTGCAGTTGTGAAATCCAGCCATACACTGTTCAAAGACAGTAGCATGTCATATGCAATCCTTAATAGGGTGGGTGTTATTGGGAAAATAATGGACTGGCTAAGAGTGTTTTGAGGCCCAATGCCACAAACAGAGGGCTACTGCACCCATGGATAGGCCATTATTTCTCCTATAACACCTACCCCGGAGGGCAAGTTTGCACTTGGATAATTAGCTGTCTTTTAACTTATTTCATATTTGCTTTTTTTATTAGAATATACTTTTTATATATTTTATGCAAAATAGTTCCTCTTCCTAATGTTTAAAAGTTGCTGTAAAATATGTAATTGCTGTTGGAGGAAATATCTTACATATAAAATAGAAGTTATTTAAGTATATAATGTCAACACACACACACACACACACACACACACACACACACACACACACACATGAGCGCATGCACACAAACACACACACAAAGTCACACAGGTGTACATGCAGAGCCACAGACAAGCAGACTCCTACACATATACACAGAAACACACACATGCACTCACAGAAATGTACACAGAAACTCACACACACATACACACACCTATATATGTATGTATGTATATATATATATATATATATATATATATATATATATATATATATATTTATGTATATATATTTATATATATATAGAATACATAGACATGCACACACAAAGGAATGTGCCCAGGAATTGCAGCAAATTTCTACACAGAATACACCGCACCCATCATTGTGATGAAATCAATAAAAAAAAAAAATCATGCAGTGTAAAACATTATAACTCCCCCAACTGTCCCTGACTCTGCAGAATGTTCCTAATTTACCTCATATTCTTGCTCCCCCTCTCAAGAAATTTTATTTTCTGGTAAGTCACTGAGGCTTACAGTCAGTCAATAAAAAAATACCTTATAGTTTGATATTTCTTATTGTTCAGGTAAAACGTGTTTATGAAAAGACACTAGCTTTATTTCAGATTAGAATTCTTGAGCGAAGAAGTTAAAAGGTATGCATTCTTCCTCCCTCCCATTCACACACACACAAAATCTCTTTTTCATAACTGAATTACATTTTTTTTTTATTTTTTTCATCTCATGTGCAGAATGAATTTATCAGTCTAGTATGGACATGGCTGGGGCACATCTGAAAGCAGTGTATCACTTTATTCTGTACATTTGGGCTTCCAGTACACTCTGCTGCTAAGTTAATGTTATGATCCAAAAAGACTCTGGTCAATAATTTATTCTGCATTCAGTAATCATTGCATAGTGCATCTTGATATTGTTAACCTACCCACACCATTAAATTTGTACATTGCACTAACATATTCGTAATCTGAAAGTCTGCTCATTACATGTTCAGTATCAAATAAAATAATTTGGTGCTGCGGTAGCGTTGTCGCCTCACAGTAAGACGCTGTCCGGTTCGATTCTCAGCTAGAGCGTCTTCTGCGTGGAGACATGCGTGAATGGGAGTACCTTCGTTGAAGGTTGTGCGTCAGGGCTGGTAACTCAGCACGTAAAAATCAACTACCAATCATTAGTGGACCGGAGTTCCGCTGTGGCGACCCCTAACCGGGAAAAGCCAAAAGACACAACAACAACTCTCAAATTACACTCCCAACAGTTTTGACTGCACTACTGTAGATCAAAGTTGTATTGACCTGGATGGGGAAGGCAACTGTAAGTATTACAACATCAAAAGAAATGTTATTTTTGGATTGTTCTGAATTTGCCTGCTAGGAGACATTTTAAGTCAGAGCTTTTTAAAACGTATGATTTCTGTCATATCTGTAATCACATACAAGTTTTGTCTTTTGCTGGAATATTTCTTTGACAGCACTTTATTTTCTTAGCATTTTTATTGCAGTTTAGACTTATTTACATTTAAAGAATTATTTTAAATGAATGTCTTTACTTAAAAGCACTGTGGGTAAAAAAGTGGGGTAGGTGATAAAAAGGGCCCGGCTGAAGACATTTGTCCAGCACTCCAAATTTCTACTTTAATCCTGTACATCAGCAGTAAAATCAGTAGATTTTAAATGATCATAAACAGAGTCACTTACTTAAACTCTGGTTTAAAATTAAAGTTAGCCCTTAATTTCTTGAGTGTCTTAGGCTTTGCCATTCTAAGTATATTTTTGACACCTCCTTATACCAAATCTACAACAATACTCATTATAACAAATACTATTAACCTCTATACTCATCCTGCAGTCTTGCATAGTTTTCTTTGCCTGTATGCCACCTTCCTCAATAATAAACTCAAGTAGTCAACAAAAGTACAGATCTTTAACTTACTGTTTACTGGCATCATCTTTATTGACCTTACCAGAGCTTTTGATTTCTGGATCATGGATCGTGCTATCCTTATTGATCACCTACTTAAATTTAGTGTTCTACAATGACTGTCCATTAACATTCAAAAATGTGCATGCTGATTGGTCAGCCTAGACCAGTGTGCCCATTGTAAATTGAGCATATACCAATAGAAAAAGGTCCAGTCACCCAGACTCTCTTCTATTAATATATGCTATGGAGATTCCAGCTGTCTTCCACTCATTAGAAATTGAAAAACAAACCAACGAGTAAAACTTAGGGAAATGATCACCAAAAGACCGCAGGGACTGTACAATGATCCCAACGTTATACAGTCACCTGAACAAAAGTTGCATCCCCGTTGTTTCTGAGCGAAAGGAATATTACTACTAACTTTGTTCTAACTCTAGTGTTTGTGCTTGTAACAATACCAAAATAAAGTAAAGAGCACAGCAAATACAAATAAGACTACTGCTTAGAAGCAATGAGCCTACTATGCCTTGCCCCAGGGCTGCCCTACAAACACATTTCCTTTATGTAAATACTAGAGGTGGAACAAAATTTGTAGTAATATTACTTTCACCCAGAAACAATTCAAGTGAGTGTATAACATTGCAGTTGTACAGTTAGTCCAGTATTTTGGTGATCGTTTCCCTACATTTTACTTGTTAATTTATATTCCAGTTTTCTTCATTTAAAAAAAATAAACTTAGAAATATGGGCACTTCAGTAGTATGAGTGAGACAGGAAAGAGAAAATACAAGGATAATCAGGTATGTTATGCAAAACTAGAGAAACGTACCTGATTATCTGTGTATTTTCTCAGTCACATCTCTATCGTACGTCTGAAACATCCAGTTTTCAATTTTTTTTAATTAACAAAAAAAAAAAAACAACAACAGTGGAGGTCTTCCTTTCTCCATGCTTTCTTTCCAAAGCACTGATGTATTGTGTAAGTATGGGAACACAAGTCTCATACTCATGGGCAGTACATCAGGAAAGCCCAGGGATAACGGGGGAAAAATGCAGAACAGCAATACTGCGCTCCTATAGAAGGACATTAATTAATAAAAGTAACTAACTTTTTTCTTAAATAATGGCATTGTATAATAGCAATAACCCATGGCTGGGTGTGAGTAATGCTGGATTTACCCACACCCAGCCGTGGGTTATTGCTGTATTAGCTTAGACACTTCCAAAGCCTCTGAATTGTTACTTCTCAATAGATTACAGTAACTCAATTTCTCCTTCACTTGCCCCCCCCCCCCTCCCAAAGGAGTTGCTCCATTCTGGCCCACCCTGTTTTTCATCAACATCTATGAACTCCCACTTGATTTTCCTCATCTCCCTATCTTATTATTGCACTTATGATATGGTCATATTATGTTACAGCTACTCTGTGTGTGTGTGTGTCTCTCTCTCTCTGTCTCTCTCTCCCGCTCTGCATTACAACAAGACTTGCATTCAGACTTTCATTCCCTCATCCAATGGCTTAACAATGGAAAACTCATATTCAGCACCACCAAATCAAAACAATGCTCTCTGGTACTATTCAGAAACTTTGCAAAAATAAAAAAAAACCTCAGTTTTCTCCACATCCATGGTCACCTAAATATCCACATTGCAAATATTAACTCCTTAATATACTTTAGAATATGGTTGGCCCTGTGACGCCCTCTCTCTGGGCCAGTAATGAAGGAGCCTGAATCCTCACCACCAACACTGGAGAGGGCTGTTCACTTGAAACAAAAATGGATAAACACAGTATTTCCAGATGCAGCTGTCTGTATCAAGCACAATTTACCTTAAGAGCACACAGGGAACACACTCAGTCCAAAGTATGGATTTCTCTCTCCCACTCTCTCTGTCTCTCTCTCTCTCTCCAGGCCCCTGCCACCACAGCTGTAGAGTTGAGTCCTCCGCTGTGTCCAAACCAAGTCCTCCAGCACCTTCTCTGTGGAACCAGTGCTTTGTGTCTCTGCTTCAAGCAGCTGACACACACACACACACACACACACACACACACACACACACACACACACACACACACACACACACACACACACACACACACACACACACACACACACTCTTGAGATTTGATTTTCACACACACACACACACACACACACACACACACACACACACACACACACACACACACACACACACACTCTCTCTTTGAGATTTGATTTTCACACACACACACACACACACACACACACACACACACACACACACACACACACACACACACACCTGGAAATAGTTGGCACAGATTTACTAGCTATGCCCCTTCTGCCCAGACTATAAGGTAGTTACACTGCCCCCAGACACTCCAAAGCCAGTTACTCTAAGGCTCTTACAAGGGTACCCAGTTATACTAATTGAAATTAATATTAATACAAATGATAGTTTTGGCCAATGCACTAAGGCTTTCAAGAGTAGCCACAGAGTCACCAAAAAGATATGAGTATTCTCAAAGGTTAACATACTCTCTAAAGGACCAGCCACAATGAAAAGTTTAAATATATTTAATAATAAACAACAAAAGAGCATGAAAGTACTAGATATCTATTTACAGTAAACACCAGAGTTTCAATCACATGTAATATTAAAATAACACAGATGAGTAGATTCAGAAAAACAATACTTAACTAATCTCTTTATATTTTCCTAACTGATCTAAAGAATTACTATTCCCTTGTCACTTACTAGAGCGAGGCAAGATGAAGTAGGTGAGTTGTTCTTCATTGTCAGGTTTCAAAAACAGACTATCTTTCAGACTTCTGTCTCATCTAGTATTAAAACATCATTTCAGTTTGGATTATAGAATGGCATCACATACATCTGGTCCTCTGACTTTAGGTTCCCATACTGTCCCTCTTTACTAGAAACGGAACCAGAATTGTGCACGTATGTTTTACCATACACACAGAGCTTTCCTAAGATGTGTTATAGCATCTGGAAGCCATAAACCCATTTCAACACTTCTACCCTTCCAGGGTAGTAATTAGTTTACTGCTACAGACAATACAACAAGGATTCCTAGTTCTTGTATTTGCAGACATTTAGTCTCTGGCTGCATTCAGAACTGCAAGATGCATTCTTTATGGCACGCCAGATAATTTAATTTCAAACTATTTTTCAAAGTTAGCTGGACTGAGATTAACCTCTTCTCTTCCAATATTCTCTGTTAAAATGTATACATTTAATCAGTTACAATATAGTCAGGACCCACTGCTGGTGCATTTTTTAACACAAGCAACTATACAAATATATTTTTCAACACTAACATCTGTACAAATCAGTTTGCTATACAAATGACATATAATTACTTACAAAACTCTGGCTAGCTATGGTGACATATGTTACACATCCTCTGCCCTGCTTCTCCTGGCATAGCTGGCAGTATCTCACATCGTCACAGACCCCTGTGTTAACTTCCACCTTCATTTTGATCATATATGAAAAAATATTTACTTCTTTCTCTTTTGAGTTAGTAAAATCTCCCCCTTTCTTTCAAGGTCCACTAGGAATCCCATTGGCAAAGGCTCATTTGGAATATGTACTTCCACTAATTAAAGCTGTTTCCAAAAGAATTGCCTATATTAGTTCAATCCATCTTTAGTTCTATCTGCTGCTTTATTAAAAATCTCCCATAGATACAAACACCACTGCAAAACTTTGGAAAAAGCCAAATGGCTTCTCATACAACAGGTGCTGACCTTCTCCTCAGCGCTCAACTGTACAAGCTCCTCAAGGATAGGACCCTTTCTCCAGTCACTAAACTAGTTAGACCAACACCTTCTTAAAATCTTACAAATTTTAGCCAGTCAGGTCCATTTCTGCATGCACCGAAAACATGACCTTGTTGCACTGATCACTCCTCAATTCTTGGTCTCAAAGTATGGGAATCAGTCCTCTCTCAATGTCAGAGATTACTCTTCTTATCTCATCTACCACTGCCAACTAAAAAAGCTCATCTCAAATCTTAAGCTAAATGCAAATACTGTAGATCTGGGCATGTCACTTTACTTTATTACCCCTCTCTCAACTTACTGTTCCTTTCTCATTCCTCTATCTCTTTTATGTTATAATATCAAACTACTTCCTTCATATTAGTCCTCAGCAATTGAATCAGTGCATGCTTTTCTAAATATTGTATGCATTTGTCTTCTTTGTCCTTTTGTTCAGTTTTTTTACGTTAGTTCACTTATTTTATGTATTTTTCTTGTCATTTCTTGTAGTATGCTATGTTGGTACTTTTAGTTTGAGCCCGAAATTGGTTCAGTGCTCTATCCTGGCTATCGGATTTTAATAACTAAATAAAATGAAATGTATTTTCTCAGCAGATATAATAAATTTTAAAAGAAGCCAGAATCATTCATATTTATTTGTACTGTTGGGTATTGTTTATACTTCTGTGTTGAAATATCCACTCAAACTTCATTTTTATAGAAAATAATGCATTGTCCAAGATTCTCAATACATGCTTTCCAACAGAGAAGGTAGAAAAAAAGAGGCAAAGGGCAGGTGAAAAGGAAGAAATCAAAACTGAACGTGAAAGAATTGATGAACATTACTGTAAGAAAAAAAGAAGAGAAAGACAGATGTTGACCACATGGCTCAAGCTGTGGATTTAAAATACTAGCTGGATGAGAACTTAATACACAATGAAAACAGTGGGATTAATAAGACTAATAGTGATGATCTATCCTTCATAATTGATAGAGCCGATATTACTGTATTAGAAGCTAAAGATTCTTCAGAGCTGGCCAACAAAGATATTCTTGTAATTGTAGATTCAATTATTAGAGGGACTGATACTTGTATTTGCAGAGATGATACTGAATATTGAATAGAGTTATGCTTGCCAGGAGCAAAAATAGAAGATGTGAGACAAGCCTTGGAATGCCTTAATGTAAGGAAGTATGGATCTGTTTTTATTCATGTTGGTACAAATGATGTCACCCGCAAGCATTCTCTGACTGTTAGTAGGGAGCTGACAGCCCTCTTAGATAGTATAGCCTGTACTGGTGTTAGGACGTTTTTTTCACAAATCACATATAGAAAGGATGGTCAGGTCACTGTAATGAAAACATTTTTTTGGGTAAATACCTACATGGAAAAAATGTCCTGTTTTAAAAAAATGGAAATGTGTAGAGCATCCAAGCCTGGTTTTGGGCAGACATGTTCAGACAAGGTGGTGTGCATTTGTCAAGATCAGGAAAGAGAATTTTTGCAGCAGATCTTTTGCAGTATTTGACAAACACTAGGCAGGATTTTTGCCAGGTTGAAAAATGTAACAGTTCACAGACAGCAAAATCTGATGCGTCTCTGATGGTTGTTAATGTTAGGAGCATTAATAAAGTTTTTTTACTGGAAAATTTGCTACGTTCCCACAAGATTGATGTTGTTATTGTTTTTGAAATGTGGTTAATGAACAATGACTGGAAACCAGTTCTGTCAGTTTCATAGTTTAGTACTAGGCTATCTGCCCTGGGGCATTTATAAGCCTAGCCATAGTGATGTGGCTTTCGCCACCCCATGTAATGGTACATAGTTTCATAGTTTAGTACTAGGCTATCTGCCCTGGGGCATTTATAAATGTTTTTACTGCAACAAACATTCTAACAAAAAAAAATCAAGTGGAGGTGTTATGATAGGGATTAAAGATAGCTATGAGACCTGTGATTATTACATGTTCAATGATAATACCAATAGTATAGATTGTGCAATTGTGGCAATAAAGACAACCCTGGAAGATATAACAATTGTTGGAGTGTATAGACCACCAAAGTCAAGTGCAGATGACCTAGAGGAATTCATACATTTCTTGCATGAAACACAGGAAGGAAGAATAATACTAGATGGGGACTTAAATTTACCAGAAACAGACTGGAATAATAATGATTCAACAACATCAGTAAAGAAATTATTCACAGATTATATTCAGGAACAACAATTGCTTCAGATTGTAAAAAAAAAAAAAAAAAACTACCAGGGGATGGAATATATTAGACACTGTTTGCGTTCCCAAAGAAATTACTGTAACTTCAAGTCAAATTTTATCACCATTGATGTGCTGTGATCATGGGGTTATAAAGGTAAATTTTTTGCTAGATAATTCTGCCAAACTGAAATCTAAGCCAATGCACAGAAGGTTAATTGCAAATTATATGGAAACAAAACAGTCACAATGTAAAATTAACTGGAGTGAGGTGTTTAGTGGAAAAACTGCAGATGGAATGTGGAAAGTTTTGAAAGAGAAATTGTTTGAGTGATAGTCTATAAACAAGAATCAAAATCAAAGATGGAAAAACAATTGCCCAAATAGTTCAACCAACAAAAACTCGAATGGAGCAAAAGTAGAAGAAAGGCTCGATTCCTTTAATCACACGATGCAATTTATTCTGCAAAAACTTCTAGTTCTCAAAACACATTAACGCTATACACAAATGTCATGTGTTTTCATTTCAAGTGACTTCTTCAGATGAACAAACAGAATGTATACCAACAATAAACCTCACTATATGTACCATCTAAGTCAATTATCTAATAATTAATTAATAAAACAATTAAATATTTTCAAACTTAAAATACACATTAAATAACCATTATATAAAAATAATACTTTCAAAAAGCAAGTATCTTAATATAAATACATTTCTTTCAAATTAACTTACATACATATTAAATAACTATAAATACCCTTAAAAATCATTTAAAAACATTTAAAAAATATTAACTGACAATTTTTTTGTGGCCAATAGCACTCTCTAGTGTTGAGAAAAGATTTTGTTTCACTGTTGTTATTTAGAAGCAGATTACAAATGTAGCTATGTATTATTCAGAAAATAAACCGAAGAGGTAAAAGGTTACAATTTAGCTGCTCTTAACTTCAAAACTGGTGCAAGGGAAACTGCATCATTCAAACCTGGAAACTTGTTAGCTTCCAGTGATAGTTGCCACAATAATTCTTTATATTCTATAGATGTTTCCCATAAATCACCCCTCACATCCTTTTGCACCACTTCCAAAATGAAAAAAACTAAACTTAGCTTCCTGACAAACTCTTTTGTGTTTATAGAAAGCATTATTGATATGTTTCGTCCTGATCTCGTAATTATGTTCGTATATCCTATTTTTCAACTTCCTCTCCGATTTGCCCACATAAAATGCTTCACAATGGTCACACAATGCTAAGTATACTATTCCACTAGTATCACAGTTCGCAAAATATCTACTCTGGATCAGTCTGTCTCTACTACCAATAAAGATGGTCTCTTTTGTACATATGTATGGGCACTGGGAACATTGCCCACATTTGAAAGTGCCAACCTTCCCCTCTCTATATATATTCCCCTCGTTTCTACCCTCCAGAATATTATTTAAACATTTCCCCTTTTGGTAAGTACACTTAAAATGTGTCTCAAAAATGCCTTCTAGATCGGAGATTTCGCCAAACCTATTCCATTCATTTTTCATTTTCTATAATTTTCCTTATTTTAACTGCATCCCCATTAAAGTCCACTACAAAATTGCTTTCACCTTCATGTTTGTCTACTTTTGACTTTACCTCATTCAATCCATCGTTAACCCCCAAAATGGGTTTAAATTTATCCTGTCTTCCTACCTTCACCTCCTTCTCTATCCTCTCAATGAGGTAAATCGGGTATCCCCTATCCATAAACATTTCACGCAATTTTTTACACTCATTCTCAAAATCGCTTTCTCTGGATGTCATCCGACTTCCCCTTACGTACTGCCCCTTCACAATACCTTTCTTCTGGTGGTAGGGGTGGGTACTATTGAAAGCTAAATAAGAATTTGAAAAGGTTTCTTTTCTATAAATTTTTGAAAAGAAACCCTCCTCACCTTTTCCAAAGAAAATATCCAAATAGCATAAAACATTCTTATCACTTTTATATGTAAAATTCAAAAAATCTGTAGACTCAGAAATGTACTTAAAAAACTCAGAGAACTCACCCTCTGAACCTACCCATAGAAAACACATGTCATCCAGAAAGCACTTATAAAACTTCCAGCAATGGTTAAATTTTGAATTAATAATATATCTTTCTTCCCAAGCGGACAAAATAATATTAACATATGTGGGGGCACACCTCGCTCCCATAGCTACACCCTGGATTTGCTTGAAAAACTCACCTTCATAATGTATATAATTGTTACTTAATACTAATTCCATTAGGGTTAATATAAGATAAAAATCATTACTACTAAATTTACCATATTTTAAAAGAGCTTCTTCGAACCACTTCATGCCCTCCTCATTTGGTATTGATGAAAATAAATCAACAATATCAATAGTAATAAAAACAATGTTATCATCATAAACTTCGGATGTTAAATTCCGCAGCAAGTCCCAAGAATCTTTAACCACCCCTTGGCCCTCCAAAGCTAAACTCTTTAGTTTACAGTCAAGCCACTTGGCCAAGGGTGCAGTTACTGAGCCCTCCGAGGCTACAATGGGCCTCATTGGGGGATTTTCAACATTCTTGTGTACCTTTGGCACACCAAAGATGGTAGGCACTTTTGGTTTTTCTACATACAAGTACTTAAAAGTTGGTAAATCTATTGAACCTTCTAATAATAAATCATTTAAAACCAGATATATTTTTCTATTTCCAATATTAATTTCATTAATTGAAGCTCTAACATATCTATCTGTATTCTCCAAAGTGTCCATCATTTTAGCTTCATATGTTATGTGGTCCATAATCACAGAACCCCCCCCCCCTTTATCTGGTTTCATAACTCTTAAAGAAGTGTCATCTCTTAACTCTCTTAATAAATTATTCTCATCCTTCGTGAGATTATGTGTAATTCTATTCTTGGATAATTCACATCTTAATTTCTTTTCCATTAGAGTCTCAAAATTTTTTAATTGTGGATGTAAAGGTGGGTTATATGTGCTTCTTCTAATTAACATACCAGTTTTCAGGCCATTATTATTCTGTCCATGGAAAAGGAGTTCAAAATTTTTCTTTCTTAAAAATAACTTCAAGTCTATTATGACTTTACTAATATCCGCCTTCCTACTAGGTACAAACTTAAACCCTTTTGATAAAAGGGAAAAATAAACTTCATTTAACTCCTTATTACTATAATTGTATATGGTATAACCTTTGTACCTACTCGCGTGCCCTTCCTTCACTATAAAATCTACAGTGGGAGCTAATTCAGACCTTGGTATATCTAATCCTTCCACTGATGGAAGCCATTGTTCATATTGGTCCCCCTCCCTCCCCCATGACCCCCGTACTTGTAGTTTTTTTGATAATTGTTCCTTAATCTTTCTGATCTTCTTAAAGGAGGGTACTCAGAGAAACCGTTAATGTTACCTACACCATCTGCTACTGCAGGTATCACGCTTCTTGGGGGCTCATTCTGTCTCCAATCACTCTCATACACATTATTCCTATGGGTAAATTCTCTGGGCTTAGGATAACCAACCCTATCTTTATATTCCTTAACATCTCTTTCTAATTTCCTACTCTTCCTTTCATAGATATTATTTATACTATTTTCTATTCTGTTTAATGTATCATAGTATTTCCTTTTACTTGCCTCAATTGAAAACAATAGGTCCTCAGTTATTTTAGAATTAATTCCTTCAATTCTATTATATAAACCCTCTATTTCCCTTTCATTTTCCCTAAATATAGCTTTCAAAATATCAAATCCACAATTGTCAAAAATATCAATCAATTCCTTATGAAACTCACTCCCCTCTTTTACCTTATTTGGGTATTTGCACACTCTTAAACCTTTTGGTACAATTTTGAGTCTCAAACATTCTTTTAGGTATGCATTCTCTAATTCAATATTCTTATATTAAAATAACATTTCATCTAACATTTTGACATTAAAATCATAAGTTAAGTTAATATCGCCCTCAGAAACTGGGGGTGCTTTTTTATCTTTGAAGCAGTATTTAAGCTGTATAATACTTTTAAAGTCAGCTTTGTACCTCTCTCCATTTTGTGTCTGTCCATTGGTAACATTTCGCTCATTGTTACCACTCGAAATATCCACACTAACACCAGTCGAATTAGTCCTAAAAAATGATAGTGAATAGTCTATAAACAATATGTACAGTTTAAAAGGATTCTTTCATTCCACCTAGCTTTGAGTTCAGAGAAGCTGCTTTCATCTCCTTCAAATGAATAGCGTTAAATGTTTCTGGCTTGTACCTTTCTGCCGCCTGGTATCACAGAACCTGTAGCTCCTATTCTTCTGGCTTGTCCCTGAGGCCAGTGGCTGGAGTTTTAACTTCACAAGAACACATTCCTTCTTTGCTGGTTTATTCACCAAGCATGTGACTTTTTAACTGTTTTTGACTTTAACAACCATACCATAGAGATTTTCCCTACCTTCAAATACCTAGGATTATGGATTGATCAGTGTCTGAACTTCCATTTCCACATAGAGTGAGAGCAAAAATAAACTCCTTCCTCTTTTGGGCAAAAAAAAAAAAGATATCCTCTTTTCAACCTCAACCAGCTACAGCAGGTATTGGCAAGGGAGTTCTCCTAGAGCAAGGGTGGGCAAACTTTTTGATTCGTGGGCCACATTGAGCTCTAACATTTGACAAAGGGGCCGGAACAGGAGCAGATAGATGGCATGCTTTGAAAACATCACCTCATTGGGGTAAAATACACATCTTGGGATATGGAGAAAACATGTGCTTTAATTTCCAATGAAAATGAAGAAAAGCATTACAATAAAATCTTTGACTTCGAAATGAGTCTTTAAACACTGAAAATCAAATAAATGACCATTTTATTTTAAAGCACTGAAAGTTCTGTTATCCTTCAGGATATCACCATCACTCTCCTCCTGACTGTCTTTTTTTTTTTCAAAAACGGTAGGAGATGCAGATGTACTTGTCCTGTTCCTTTTATTCAATTTGTTTCCCCGGTGCCAAAAGTCAACAATTGTGGGATACAGCACACTTGTTATACAGAGAGAGCACATTTTAAATTTATTGTTTGAACATTTTTTTCAGTAGGCAATAAAACAAAATGCATGAATCAGCAATGACAAAACTGCCCAATTCAGAACATTTCCATCATAAAAGTCTACTTAATTATTAACATGGTTGCCACCTTTGTCTCATCCATTTCTCCTGGCCAAAGAATAATGTATGCATGTTGCACTCTGGCCTTAATGACTGTAAATAAGAAAGAAAGAAAAAAAAATGGCACACCCATAGTAACAATTACAGATTTATTTAATTTATAGCAAGACATAATGGGATGATGTTGAGACTATGTGGGACTAAATATTGCACAGTCATTTTTACATCACTGACAAATCAATACAACAAATCACTACAATGAATTCCCAATGAACAAAACTGGACTCCCAATGATCATGAAACCATTTAACAGATTTAACTTTCAGGCAGGTGAGCTGGACCACTAGGACTCACTTTCGGTCAAGCCTTAATTGCAATACAACTACTGAAACCCAGTGAATAAAACATAACATAAATAATTAAAAGCATAAAAATACAAATCAGACATAAATGCACAAAACTGTATTAGGTACAGCATATAAAAATAGCTTAATACCTCTGTAAAACAAAACATTAACACCAGTTACCTAGTAAATATTGTGAGAAGATTCATCTGGAAGAGAAGGATTCCAAGACCATTTTACCTCAGGTAACATTGCATGAGCATACACAATGGCTCCCTAAAAAAATGTTTTCATTCTATTTTTATATGAATACACTATAGGAATTTTAACAATGGCTTCTGAGGTGCACTCCAGTGACACTATGTCCAGGTCCTCTGGACCATATCAAACTAGATCACATTCTTTGGGGCATTTTAAATCAAAAGTAATATTTGGACTTATGGAAAATGCTGCACAGACAAGGAGGTGACTTATATATTCAAGTGCCTGCTTACATATTAATCCCTTGTGAACCAAACAGAACACAGTAATAACTGCTTCTTCTTACCTACTTAATAGTGTACTTTTAGGAGAGCTTAAATTAATAAGCTAGTAAATCATTTTACACGCAGATACATTTTCTGTCAGTGAAACTGGACATCTATTTAACTCTATACACACACACACACACACACACACACACACACACACACACACACACACACACACACACACACACACACACACACAGACACACACACAGAATCTTGTCGGCTTTCATAATTCACTTTCTCTCTCCAATCGCTCACACACACATACACTCTTCACCTTTCAAACCTGCATTCAATCACTTTCTCTCTCTGATCGCTCACACACACACACACACACACACACACACACACACACACACACACACACACACACACACACACACACTTCACCTTTCTAACCTGCATTCACTCACTTTCTCTCTCCAATCGCTCACACACACACACACTCTTCACAATTCAAACCTGCATTCACTCACTTTCTCTCTCCGATCGTTCACACACACACACACACACACACTCTTCACAATTCAAACCTGCATTCACTCACTTTCTCTCTCCGATCGCTCACACACACACACTTCACCTTTCAAACCTGCTTTCACTCACTTTCTCTCCGATCATTCACACACACACACACACACACACACACACACACACACACACACACACACACACACACACACACACTTCACCTTTCAAACCTGCATTCAGTGATTCACTCACTTTCCTATCGCATACACACACACACACACACACACACACACACACACACACACACACACACACACACACACACACACACACACACACTCTCTCTCTCTTACCCTGAGTAGTGCTCGGCGTCTTCTGTTCAATCCATCCTCATGTTGCTGCTGCTGCCATTAATCCTGGGCCCGGCTCCGTTTCAGGGCTCGCTGTATCCCCCAGCCTGCTAATGCCATTAATCCCAGCTCCGTGAGCTTGCTATATCCCTGGCACCTTTGCTGCTGCCATGAATCCGTTTCAGGGCTCGCTGAGTCAGCCTCTTCTGTTCCACATGTTGCATTCCCGCTGACTGTTAACTTAACCGCCAGCCAGCCGGAATGATGATGCGAGATCCTTGAGTTCAATTCCGACTGGCTGGTAGCCTGACGGTGCTGACGTCATCGCGCACGTGATGACGTCAGCCCCGACAGCACGAAAATTTAAAAAAAAGAAAAATCGGAAATGAAGGGGTGCCAAGTTTGGCAGGCCGAATCAAAACGTTTAACGGGCCACATGTGGCCCCGGGCCGTAGTTTGCCCATGCCTGTCCTAGAGCATGGACTACCCATTTGCATATCACTACACTTCAGACAATCTCCAGCATCTGCTGATTCATTGCAAACTCACCCCATCTGTGAACATCATTGTATTACCCTAGAAAAAAGCCAAATGGCTACCCATAAAACAAAGATCTAACCTACAGTTAGGATCCCAACAATACAAACAGACGTACTCCCCTTGCAGCTAAGCTTTATGAAAAAAATCCACATAAAACTTGAGACACTACTCACAAGTCACACCAACTCTCATTACCTCTAGAACCAAACTCCAGAGCACTGTACGTGCATTCTCTTCTTATCCATCTGTTCTTTGACAACTCTCCTTATCTACCTAAAGCAAATCAACACTCACTTCAAATTAAGAATACAACTCAAAAAATGCATCTCTTGTTGAAAGTATTGTTTTGTAACTTTGTTTTGTAACTACCTTGTTGTGTTGTATATTGGAGTTTTTCTCCCTGGGCCTCCACTGAAAATGGGCTCTGTCAATGTCAATAATTAAATAAATAATAAATCTCTTCATCTAAGCCAAATGCTCCTACTCCTACACAGGATATTTCACCTAACACGCTATCCCGAAAGTTGACCCCATTTTTGAAACTAATGTAAATATTGTAAATTACAGGTTTACTTGATTACTATAATATACATATACAACTTTTTTTCTATGTGACTAGTCTGAAGTACTGTGTTATTGCGTAAACTTCTGCTTTTTTTTGTTTGTGAAATGTTTTGTATATGTCCTTCCATATCACTATTGCACTTTTCTTCACCTGAGGCATCTTCTGCCAAGGATAGCCCAAAGTCCAGCCAGTATACCAAAGCTTTCACCTCTTATAGGCACCGTACATCCCATGTATGCTCCCAGTGCAAGACGTTAGGCATAAAGGTGATGTACGGATACAAACACTCAGAACTTCTTTGCTGCCAGTCTGAACACCCTTCTGCTGTACTGGTTACCAAGCCGTAGTTTCAGAGAAGTGCCCCTTTGGAGTATCTTCTCTTCATTTTTATTCTCATTTGGTATTGTGTTCATGTCATTCAGAAAGGGAAAATGTCAGTGTGGGTGGCAGATTCCCCATAAAGATTAAAACAAAAAAAAACTACGACCACCATGGCTTAGATTTGACTGTTTGAAGTCATTTAATAAAACAAACAAAAATAATAATAATAATAATAATAATAAAAAAAACAATAATTGGTAAGTGCTTTCACGGTATTTCAACTGCTTCTTCAAACCATAGAGTAAAAGCAAACGTTGATTTAAAAACTATAATTGTAAAACTTTTAGCCAATGAAAAAGGCAGATTAACCAATGAAAAAGCCTAAAGAATGGCTATTTCTTCCTGTATAGCAGAATTAACTAATTTAAAATTCCTAGAAGCTTTCAAGATATATAAAAAACATTCACACCAGATCAAATTCAAGCAACTTAAGTCAAACACAATCTTACTGATTAATATAAAATCAGCATGTTGTAAAAGTAGGCTTTCGAAGTATATATACATATTTACAGTAAGTCAAATAAAAACACATGACTGCACATACATATAAGTTTTTAACAAATTATAAGGAAGAAATGGTATGTGGCATTTGATTTGTCCAAGTTATTAAGATTTGATTTGTTAAGAGCATATATGTATGTATGGTCATGTGTTGGTTAATCTGCCTAAGTATAGATACAGCCTTTATCATGTACCTGATTGGCTCGACTAGATGACATTTCATTCTTTATTAGTTTAAAGTAATAGTGAGTGTGCCTGAGAATCTGTGTTATGATTTGTTCTTTATTTTGATGAAACATTTTACAAGTTGTTTGCTATTGGCTAAATGTTTTACAGTTAGGGTTTTTAAATCAACTTGTTCTTTTATTCTATGGTCTGAAGAAGTGGTTGAAATACTGTGAAAGCGCTTACCAGTTATTGGTTTTTTTTTTTTTTTTGTTTTATAAAATGTATTAAACCAGTCATTTGTAAGCCATAGTGGTCGTAGTTTTCTTTTGGTTTTGATTTTACACGGAGTGTTTACTACACCTTTTTCCAGTTGTTTTTTTTTTTGTTTTACTCCATTTTTCCTATAATGATCGTCATGACCAGTGTCTTTTATGCCTTGGTGTTTCTCACAATCATACACAGCGTTCTGTCTGCCAAGCATTTGTGCCTAAGACCCTTCGTAGTTGCTTCTCTCTTTGTTCATTTCCATGAGAACCAGCATCTTAAGCTGTTGGCTCAGTAGCAGAATCCTCTCATCCCGAGGGCCAGCCATCTGCCAAAAGGAAGAGGTTGGCATAATGGTTAAAGTATTTACCTTACAGACACAAGGTGCATGGTTTGATTCTCACATGGGGTAACTGACTAGGCTTAAAATGGCCCACAAGAGCATTTAGCCTAGTACTAATCTATGAACCTAAAAAAAGTTAGGCCTGATCTGGCTGCTGTCCAGCCTCCCCCGGGTATCTCTCTAGAGGCTAGTGAAAGCCCTGAAGACCATCTGGTGCTTGCTGTGGATTCCTCTGCCGCAACACTGTTGGAAGCTGGCATGGATCTGAATTATTGCACATCCTCGGAGGCTTTTAAAACATCTGTACCTGATGTTGAGAGGGAACCTCAGCTGATAATATCAGAAGGACTGAGGGGGATTCCTCAGATTTTAGTGAAGGTGGAAATTCCTACCTCCATTATGGACTCATGTCAGGGTTTTGATCCTCTGAGGGTTTTTCGAGCTAATGTCCTATAGAAAAAGAAACAGAACACAAAGCATGAATTCCCCATTGTTAAGGATCCCCAGCATGAATGGCAGGATTTCACATATTTATTTAATGCTTAAAGCCTCCTCAAGAGGTGCCTGGTCCTGCTCCTCCCTGGTCTTCCACGCCTGTTAAAAGGCCTAGGGAACTGGACTCCTCAGATGAGGATTTGGACTGTGGGGAAGAATCCTTAACCTGTTCTTCCCAGATTCCTTTCCCTTGGACTATGGTTCACAGAAAGTGGATTCCTTAAGTCCAGACTCCCCTTTGGAAGAGTTGTCATTTAGGGATACTATTGCCTGCATGATTGACTATTTTAAGTGGGATAATTCCCAGTTCTCTGATATTCAGAAAAGATACTATGAGCTCCTACAGATGGAGTCTCCCAAACCATCTGCAGTTTCTCCTTTTTTGGCTACCCTTTTGGATACCTATTCTGTAGATGCAGTAGCCCCTGACTCTCAGCCTCCTGTGCCAAAAAAAAGCATGGTAGGTTCTACAAGGTTCCTGGCAATTGCAAATTTCTTTAAGTGCCCTTCTGCTGACCCTTCAATGTTGTCATTTTTTCAGACAGCTTCTCCAAGTTGTTGCCCTCTACCAAGATGCTTCCTTCTGATAAGGATTGTAAGGCCATGAAAAGTTGGGCAAGAAGGTTTACACTGCTGCCACCTTGTCCTTTAGGGCCATTAACTGACAGACCCATATGAGCAGGTATGTTTTGGCTCTCTTCTCCCAGGTTTCTAAGGTGGTTTCTGACCTCCTAGACTTTGAGGGTAAGGCTTCTGCCCTTTCCTTGTTAGGCCCCACTTCTCAAGGTGCCTGCCATTCAGTCAACTGCAGCTATGATGCTACTGATGCCTTTTCCAGGGCTGGTGCCTTTGGTTCAGGGTTCAGACAGGAGGCATTATTCTTGGCTATACCTTCAGGCTTTGCCTGATGACATCAAAGCCAAATTTGATGCTGCTCTGGATAACGAGTCTTTTTGGGACTGCTGCGGCTGACTTATTTAAGTCACTCCAAGATAAGGGCAATGTCTTGCAGGAGCTGAAACATGTTTTTCTTTCTCCTATTCCCAAGTTTCAGAGGAACTATTCTTTCAAGTCTGCTTTTGTTCGTAGGCAAACTCACCCCCCTCCTAAGGGTAAGAAGGGTTCTAGCCATGTTACTCCTGCTAAGTGTCCTCAGACTTCTTCCTCTTAGAAGCCTTCTTTTTAGGACAGTCCTGGTTACATTTGACTTTTGAAATTCCCCTCCCTTAGGCCAGGCCCCATTGTCTCTCAGACTGTCCCTGTGCCTTCCAGATTGATATTGGATCACCTCAGATTCTTGACTTCTGTCTGTTATCCGTCTGGGATATTTCATGGTTTGGAAGTTCCTTCCCTCATTTTCAGGCATTCCTCAACATGCTTGGGAACAGCTTCCTCATTTCCCAGAGGTTCTACAATCTCTTTTGGATCAGTGCACCATTCAGCTCGTTCCTCCCACTCAGGTGGAGAAAGGATTTCACTCCAGAATGCTTTTGGTTCCCTGAAAGTAGGGTACATGGAAACCAGTTATGGATCTTTCCCTGCTCAACACCTTTTTCAAGATTCCTTCTTTTTAGATGTTATCCCTTCAGACATTGTTTCCACTACTGCTTTCTCAGTCCTTTTTGGTATTTCTTACTCTCAAGGATGAGTGAGTACCTTCACATCCCTATTTATCCTCTCTTCAGGAAGTTTATATTTCTCTGTCTCTCTCTTGCATTTTCAATTGTCTGATTTGCCTTTTGGCCACTGTTATACTCCAGGAGTATTCACCAAATGCCACACTCCTGTCATTACTTTTTGTAGGCTTTGAGGTATACAGATTTTTCCCTATCTAGACAATTTGCTTATTCAAGCTGTTTTTCACAGCAGTCAGCTACAGGATCTACAGTTTACCACTTGTCTTTTATACAGTCTGTAGTTCACAATAAACATCTAAAAATCTGTTCTGACACCTTCCCAGGATTATTTTTCCACACTGATACAGGTTTCAGACAGTTCCTATGCTGGCATCTCTTCCTGCCTCCAAGGCTGTCTCTCTGATAGCCTTTTCAGTCTCTTCTTCCTCTGTCCTTTGTCCTCCGTCATGGCCAGGGAATTTCTCATGGTCCTGGGATTTATGGATTCCACCATTCCCATGCTCCCTCTCACCAGGCTCCATATGTGGAAACTTCAGTGGTACCTCAAATTGGTGTGGTTTCAACATTGACACCTTCTGGAATTCCCTGTTTCTTTTCTTCCTTGTCTTAATTTCAAGCTTCACTGGTGGATTCATCAACTCTCTCTCTCTCTCACTCAATCCAGGGCTTCATTTTCAAGATCCAGTTTTCATGGATGTCTCAGACAAGGGGTGGGGTGCCACTTATGGCCTCATAAAGGTCCATGGTTTCTGCCATCCTCATCAGAGGTTAGACAATATCATCATAAAAGATGAGTGTTCTGTTTCTGGCTCTTTTTCATTCCCTCTTTCATCCCAGGCCCCCTCAAGATTTTCACAGACAATACCACAATGAAGTGGTACATCAACAAGCAAGGGGGCACAAGGTCCTATCTTCTTCACAGACTAGATCTGAAGTAGGAGATTCATTTGTCTGCAACCTGTGGGTTATGGATCCGATATCGGATCCGAACCGGCATGGTTTTCCAGCTATGGAGCCGAGCTCTCAGCTCCTCCCCTCACCCATAATGCCCTGCTCTCCCTACATGACCCCAGATCTAGTTTGCCGCGCTGGTGACCAGATTGGATTTCAGAGCTCTTCAGCTAAGTGTTTGTTATTACCTTTTACAGTGTTAAATTTAAAAATTTTTAGTTAGTTTTGTGTGAAAGTTGTAGGTTCCCTATCCTTATAGCTTAAAGTTTTTAAGTTTTAATAACTTTTATAACTTTTAGTTATCCCTCCCCTCGCTGGTGCGTAGTGTGTGTTTGGGCCTGTGTTTGCTTGGCTAGTTAGCCTTTACTTTTTTTTTAATTTTCAAAAAAAAAAAAAAAAAGTAGTAGTAGTAGCCTTAGGATGTCTGAACCCCCTAAGGCTTTCTTTTCGAAGTGCTCCGAGTGTGGCCATAAGCTTTCCCCTGCTGATGGCCACACTCGGTGCGTTCGATGCCTTGGGGTTGAACACCTCACTTCTGGATGTTCCATTTGTGCAGGGTTCAACCCCAGGGCATTGAAGGAGCGGAGGTCGAAGCTGGTCCTGGCGGGACTTTTGCCCCCGGACTCGGCTTCGGCTACCGCTCCTTCAGGGGGTACCGTGTCTACGGTTCCCTCCTCTCCTGCTCCCCCTCCTCCACCTGGGACTCAACCTCCCTCTAGTGGTTTGGAGGAGAGGGAAGCAAGAAAAAAGGACCGGAGGGAGAAGCACCATAAGCGGTGGGCCGAGACCTCTGTTTCGGCCCCGCCTGCTAAGCGGGCTTCTCCTCCGGCCTCCTTGTCTGCTGGTTCTCCCCCTCCTCGGCTCCGGTCTCCAGTGTGCTTCTCATCGGGACCTGAGGAGGAGGAGACCTGATCTCCGTCGAGGCTATCGAGGAGGCACTCAAGGCCTACCTCGGTAGCCTCGTCGAGATCCACGTACAGTTTATCTGATGCTGATCTGGACCGGATGATGAGAAGGTTCATCCAGGCCCAGATGCAGATGGGAGTGCTCCTGCCTCCCCCCCCTCTGGGGGGGAGCTTGACCCCTTTCTTTAAACCTATAGCTCCTTCTCCGACCCGCTACCCGGGTTCAGAGCGGTTGGAGCCGAGCAGCTTCGGAGCCGGGGGTGGGTCGGTGCTGATAGTACTGGGTACTTCGGATCCGACCCTGCCCTCGAGTGCTTCGGATCCGACCTCTCGGAGCCTGGATCCGAGCTTTGGATCCGGGGGGATCAGTGCTCCTTCGGTGCCGTCGGTGTCGGAGCGCACTGCCCCCTCGGATCCGAGTGCTTCGGTGCCGGCTCCAATCCACTCTTCGGATCCGAGGGGGAGCCGATTATCGGATCCTTTGGTCGAGGTTGGCTCCCCCTCGGCTTTTGATGTAGTGGAGAGGGCCCTGTTGAGGGTTTCCGGACCCCCGGCACTTGCTTCGCCCGGCCCCGCACTCCATCTGCACTGGGCCAGGCTTCCACCATCCGGCCACTGGGACAGCCCGCTCCTTTGCCCCAAGTTGTTCCTTTGGAACATGACACCGCTTGCGAGGGGTCCTCTGACAGCCCCCCTGAGGATGCCCCTCGCAAGCATACGTGCAAAAGGAGGCACATAGACTCCCCCGAGTCTCTCACAGAAGACACGGATTTGGAGGAAGGGGAAGGCTCCCCAAGATCACCCCCCGAGGATGTCTCCTTTGGAGACATCATGGAAATGCTTCGCATAAGGGGGGGGTGGTCTGCCCCCAAGTCTTCCTCGGACGAGTCCGTGTTCTTGGAGGCATTTGAAGCGGGCCCGTCTACCTCTTGGGTGTCCCCTCCTGCCAACCCCCTGGTGGACCTGATTACCACCAGGGCGTGGAAGGATCCGGACACCATGGAGCCAATCCCAAAAAGGCCAGACCGTATCCTTAGTCCCCCGGCTGACCGTGCCCACTGGAGCAAGGGGCCTCTGGTAGATGCCATGTTGATGGCGGCAGCCACCAAGAGGGAACTTGCTCAGGAGAGTCCCTCAGTCCATCCCCCGAGCAAGGAGTCTCGGATGATGGACCACTTGGGGAAGCGAATATTTAGTTCAGCGACTTTTTCAGTGAGGGCGCTGAACTACTTGGCACATGTGATTAGGATGCAGCGCGATCTTATCAAGGAATACGCTGCATCCCCCCAGAGTCCATGTCGGAGGAGGACAAACTGTTGCACTCCACCCGTATGGCCACTCTCAGGTCCGTGACTAATACCTCTATGCGGATACTGTCCCATGCTACGGAGGGAGCTGCTAGAGCCACAGGGACAGGCCTAGTTACTAGACGTCAGGCCTGGCTCCACCATTGCGATTTCACGGAGCCCTTCAAGGCGTCTTTCGCAAACGCTCCCTTCGATGGTTCTGCCCTTTTTGGCAAAACTGTTCGCGATACTTTGGCCCAGAGCGAGAAGGACGGGAAGACGCTGTCTGCCGTCGGAATCCGCTTCTCTGTGCCCCAGAGGCCCTATTCTAGGAACCAAAAGGGGCAGAAGAAGATGTGGTTCCGGAAGTCGCAATAGTCCCAACCCGCTCCGGTCAACCAGTCCTACCGTGGCAGAGGAGGACAGGGAGGACGCCGCCCCAGGGGCAGAGGGGCTCCCAGGAACTTCGGGTCCAGAGAACCTTTCTCTGAATGGCCCGCGCAGCAGCCCTGAAGGGTTGCCCGGCTGCTCCACTCTGGAGGCAGTCGGGGGACGTTTTTCGGAGCACCTAGCGGCATGGGAGTCCATAACATCAGACCGCTGGGTCCTCCGCATCATATCCAGAGGATACCGCATTCCATTTCATCACATCCCAAAATTGAAGTCCCTCCCCGACGTTCCACCCGGTCAGTGGGAGGCCGCTTTAGCAGAAATTGGCCATCTGCTGAAGAAAAGAGCCATCCAGCCCATCCCCCCAGACCAGATCGGATCAGGGTTCTACTCCAGGTTCTTTTTAGTGCCAAAAAAGACGGGGGATCTAAGACCAATATTAGACCTTTCACTCTTGAACCTGGCAGTTCCCAAGGAGAAGTTCCGAATGGTTACCTTGCAGTCCATTCTCCCCCTTCTGGAAGAAAATCACTGGATGTTCTCTATAGACCTCAAGGATGCGTACTACCACATTCTAATGGACAGACGCTCCAGGAGATTTCTTCGCTTCCGGCTGGGAGCCAGTCACTACCAATTCAGGGTCCTTCCCTTTGGTCTCACCACAGCCCCCAGGGTGTTCACCAAAGTATTAGCAGTGGTAGCGGCCCACCTGAGGCTTCAGGGGGTACAGGTCTTCCCTTACCTGGACGACTGGCTCCTCACCGCCCCAACAAGGCATCTACTGTTATTGGCGCGAAATTCCTTTCTCCATCTAGCTCCCCGTCTGGGCATCACAATAAATGCAGAAAAGTCCAACCTAGCCCCTACGCAATTCATAGATTTTATAGGTGCCAGGTTAGTCACGAGACAGTTAAGAGACTTCCTCACTGCGGACAGAATTCAGAATCTGCAGCTCCAGGTGCGGGCCATCCTCCACTCCAGCTCAGTTCCGGCGGAGTTGGTCCTGAGGGCTCGAGGGTCCATGGCAGCAGCGATAGCTCTTCTTCCTCTCGCCAGGTTCAATATGCGGGTCCTTCAATGGACACTCCTAGTTCAGTGGTCTTATCTTGCTCTTCCTATGCATCATCCCATTGCGATCAGCAAGGCTTGCAAGCGGTCCCTCCTGTGGTGGCTCCACTCACAAGATCTACACAGAGGCCGCCCCTTTTGTGCTTCTCCCCCTCTCGCCACGGTGACCACGGACGCCTCCCGCCTCGGGTGGGGGGGGGCATTTTGCAGGCCGGACGGTCCAAGGCACGTGGAACGATTCAGAGACCTTACTGCATATCAATGTTCTAGAGATGAGAGCAGTGCTCTTAGCGTTGCAAGCACTACAGGCCTTTCTTCCCTTGGGAACTATTGCAATTCAGTCGGACAAACATGTCTGTCGTCTGGTACATCAACAAACAGGGGGGAACCAGGTCTTACCCTCTTTGTCGAGAAGCCATGAGAGTGTGGGAATGGGCAATCTCCACCAACCGCTTTCTCATTGCAACGCATATTCCGGGTCGGTCCAACATCCTTGCGGACAAACTCAGTCACACCATTCTCTCCCCTTACGAGTGGTCTCTCAATGCTCAGGTAGCGAAACGCATCTTCGCACGGTGGGGAACTCCTTGTTGCAATCTTTTTGCGTCTCCCTCAAACACCAAGTGCGACAGTTTTTTTGCTCTAATCCCTCCTCCCGGAGATACCCCAAGAGACGCTCTGGTGCATGCTTGGCCCCCCGGTCTTCTTTATGCTTACCCCCCTTTGCCTCTGATGCTCCAAGTTCTTCAGAAAGCCTCTCGGTTGGGGTGCAGAATGATTCTCATTGCCCCATTCTGGCCTCGACAGATCTGGTTCCCTTTCCTAAGGTCTCACTCAGTGAATCCTCCTTGGATTCTAGATCCCATTCCGGATCTGATATCTCACCCGTCCCTTCTATCAGCCCCGAATCTGGACAACCTGAAGCTAACTGCTTGGCTGCTCCAGTTCCACTCCTAATCAGGACTCCCGGTATTTCGTCTCCAGTTAAGGCCATCCTGGTAGCGGCTCATAAACCATCTACCAGGAAAGTTTACCGCAGCAAGTGGAAACGGTTCTCCATTTGGGCGGAGCGGCAAGGTCTAGACCCCTTCACAGTTCCCCTTCCTCTGGTGCTTGACTTCCTAACCACTCTTTTTAATGATGGTGCCAGCAGTTCCACGGTCAAAGTGCAACTTGCGGCAATTTCTCACTATCATATTGGTCAAGACTCCAGTCCACTGATGTCTGCCAAATTGTGTAAGATTTTCCTAAAAGGTACTGTTCTCCTCAGACCCCTGTAAAGCAAGTGGTTCCTCCTTGGGACCTTTCATTGGTTCTTCAGGCCTTGACCGCTCCCCCCTTCGAACCTGCGGCTACGGTAGATCTGAAATTTCTATCTTTCAAGATGGCCTTTTTAGTAGCCATTACCTCGGCCAAGAGAGTTTCAGAACTTCAAGCCTTATCCATCAAGCCTCCTTACTTGGTCTTTCATCCGGACCGTGTATACCTCAGGACCAACCCGTCCTTTCTTCCTAAGGTAGCTTCTGAAGCAAATATTAATCAATCCATTAACCTCCCTGTTTTCTTTCCTAAATATCAAAACAAAGGTGAATACAAGCTACATTCCTTAGATGTTCACAGGCAACTTAGATTTTATCTGAACAGGACAGCTGGTCATAGGCAATCCGACCAGTTGTTTATTTCCTTTGCTAAATTCAATTTGGGTAAATCAATTTCCAAAGTCTCCTTATCACGCTGGATTTCGCAGTGCATCTTATTGGCTTATCAAGCTTCTGGAAGGCCCACACCGGAGGGAGTACATGCCCATTCAACCCGATCAGTTTCTACTTCAGCGGCCTTTAAAGCTAGGATTCCTCTGGATGATATTTGTTCAGCAGCCACTTGGGCTTCATCTCATACCTTTATTTCCCACTACAAGTTGGATATTACATCTAGAGGTAGAGCATCCTTTGGCTCCGCGGTGCTCCGGAATATCCTTCCATGATGGCCGCCCAAGATTCAGGTAGCTGGGGACTCTGTCCCACAGGTTGCAGACAAATCAATCTCCTACTTCAGTTTTAGAAGTTATGTACTCACCATAACGTTCCATCTGAGTAGGTGTATTCATTTGTCTGCAACCATCCCGCCCTCCTATCCCCCTGGCCTTGTCAGTTTCCTGCATATTATGTGTTACCCTTTCTAGGGTATTTTTTATTGATGGCAAACTCGATCTGAGGTCATGTAGGGAGAGCAGGGCATTATGGGTGAGGGGAGGAGCTGAGAGCTCGGATCCATAGCTGGAAAACCATGCCGGTACGGATCCTATATCAGATCCATAACCCACAGGTTGCAGACAAATGAATACACCTACTCAGATGGAACTTTATGGTGAGTACATAACTTCTAATTCTTCGGGACTGGGATCTAGTCATCTGGTATCAAAAGTGACTTTTCATGTGGTTTACATTTCTTCAGAGCACAATCTTATAGCAGATTCTTTCAGCAGGTTCAAAACACAAGATCATGAATGGATGCTTCACAGGAATGTGTTCCTGGACATTGTCCATCAGTGAGGCATTCCTCGGGTGGATCTGTTTGCCTCCCCTTTGAACAGACAGCTTCCTCTGTTCTGTCCCAGAGTCCCAAGTCTTATGACTTAGAAAGTGGACACCCTGTTTTTTTCTTGTAAAGGGATGTTTCTGTACGCCCACTTCTTCTCTTGCCAAAAGTTTTTCACAAGATTATGCAGGGCTGTACCAAAATCTTGCTGATGACTCCCTTTTGGCACAGACAGCACTGGTTCCCCCTTCTTTTTCACTTGGCCAGGAGCAATCACCACAAGTTTCCTCACTGGGTGGATCTTCTCACACACGACGAGGGGTCTCATACCCATCCTCACCTGACAACTCTTCAAATGACACTGTGGGTGGTTTTGTTTCCTTTTAGGCACCTCTTTTCTGAGGATGTGCTTCACGCTGTGCAGGACACCAGGAACTCCACTGCCAGAAAATCGTACATGTCCAAATGAAAATGATTTTCTGTCTAGTGCCTCTTTCACCATCATGATCCCCTATCAATAGAGGTTCTTCTGGTTCTGATTTATTTGTGTTATCTGTTTTAATTTCTCCAGGTCTTTTGAGTTTTTAATACCATGACGGGAATGAACCCCATTTCTAAGTCAAACTATGATTAAAGTTTATGAAATTAGAATTGTTTCAATCTTTGATCTGCTATATGCTGGGGTGGCATATTCTTCATTTAAAGCTCACCTGTCAGCAATTTCTACTTGTTTGTCCTTGAATTCTCCTCTGGCCTCTAAGTTTGAGGTCAAGCAATTCCTTAAAGGATTCCTTCATATCAGACCTCCCAGGAAGCCTACTCTGCCTTCTTTTGACCTCAGTTTTGTACTTGAAAAATTAACCTACACTGTTAGTGAGTTTGCTTTTTCATCTTCCTTACAAAATTGTACTTGGAAAAATGTCCTTTATTTGGCTCTTACTTCAGCCAAGATAGTGTCTGAACTTCAGGCTGTTATGGCTGTTTCTCTTTTTTTAGTGTTTCATAGTGACAGGGTGTCTGTTTGAACTAATCTTTCTTTCATGCTCAAGGTGGTTAATGAGTTGCCAGTTAATCAGTCTAGTCATCTTCCTTCCTTTTTTTCTGTCTTCGCAGTCAGCTACTGAGAAGGTTCTTCACATATTGAATTTACAAAGACAGCTCAAATATTATTTAGACAAATCTAAAGTTATTTGCAAATCTGAGCAACTTTTTATCTCTTTTCATCCTAAGACTTTGGGTTTGGCTGCTTCTAACCAAACTATCTCTTCCTGGATTTATAAAGCCATTTCCTTTTGTTATTCATTTCATGTCAAGTGTCTTTCCTTGTCTGTAAAGGCACATTCTACTAGGATGCCTCCTCTAGTGCTTTTTTCAAGAGTCTGGATACCAGTTCTGTCCTTGAGGCTGCTACTTGGTCCTGTGTTCGTACTTAACATTACAAGTTAGATGTTATTTCCAGGGCCAGATCAGGTTTTGCCAGAGCTATTCTGCATGGGTTTGTGAAGGGCTCCTCTATGCCTTCCTCCTGTCAGGCTTCCTCTTCCCTTGAGCTTTTGTACTCCCTGTTAGGTGAAGAATACTGCAGCAGTGATATGGAAGGATGTAGTACAGTTGTGTAAAAATCTTACCATAACAGTGGATGTTCTCTTCACTGTTGCAGTATTTGGTCACTCCATTCTTCTCCACTGTCCTGATTCTTGCCCTGGGTTTTGTTTCCCTCCTGGCCGAGGGGGCCCATCTCCCTTCTTTTTTCCTTCTGGATGCACGTTCCTCTTTGACCCTGAGGGTTTTCTGCTCATCCTGTGGCTTTTTCAGTTTTGAGTGTTTGCGTCCATATGTCACCTTTATGCCCTATGTCTTGTGCTGGGAACATAAATGTGACGAAAAAAAAAAAAAGGGTTCGGACGGTGGCCTAATGCTTAAGGTGTTTGCCTTATAAACACAAGGTACAAGGTTTGAGTATCACAAGGGATAATTGACTAGGCTTAAAATGGCTCACAAGGGCAGTTAGCCTACTACTAATCTATGAATCTATGAATCTATAATATCTGAAGGTTTTTGGTATACTGGCTGAATGTTGGGCTGTCCTTGGCAGGAAATCCTTTAGGTGAAGAATACTGCAACAGTGAAGAGAAGAACATCTCCTATAATGATAAGTATTTACACAACTGTACTTTCACCTAAGCTGAATCTGAAATTGATCAATACTGACAAGTGCACTAACCTGGAAAATTGTGTGTGTGTGTGTGTGTGTGTGTGTGTGTGTGTGTGGTGTGTGTGTGTGTGTGTGCATATATATATATATATATATATATATATATATATATATATATATATATATATGTGTATATACAAATCTACCTTGAAATCCTGATGCCCATATAACTGACGTTCATTTACGCGAGATGAAAATAGCGAAAGATGAAATTTTCCCAGGGTAAGCAAACAATTGCCCAAACGTAAATGAAACACACACTGAGGTAAATAAAATCAATTAACTCACTACGGAGCGACCACGGCACATAGATATTTGAAAACAAAGTCAATAACGTATCATAGTTCTCATACACAAAGCGAATCTTCTGCATAAAAACACAGTTTTATTAATTGAAGGTAAGCGCTTTCACTTAGGAGCTTCTTCAGACCTAACAATACATTGAAACTAAAGCACATATATATATATATATATATATATATATATATATATATATATATATATATATATATACATATACAAGGCAGAGCAATCAATGCCAATCATTCAATCAACTGATATTAAAGTTATAGGTCCAAAACTCACCTATAACTCATGAATCTGTGCACAGTCTAATACATAATACTGCAAAGACAAGCATAAATTAAAACCATGCAGAAATCCAATTCAGTGTATGTTCTGCACATAAACCTACATAAACTTACATAAAATCACATAAATCTTCTAAAAGCATAATAAAACAGGCAGTTAATACTTAATTCCTTTGTTTATTTGTGCAGCCTCCTCCTTTTTAAAACGGGCTTGATGGATGCCGTCTCATTTAAACCCTTTCCTCTGTCAGCTTTTAAGATGATGATCCAACAGGTTTCCCTATATTCGATGTATGTTCTCACATCACCCTCCCTTATACTCAATCCTATAGCCTCAATAACCCTAAAACTAAAAGTGTGTTGTGTCCCTTGTTCTGTAACATGTTTGGAAAGTGCATTATTAGGAAGCTTCTTCTTAATATTATACAGATGTTCTCTCATTCTGTCACGTAGTACTCTATTAGTTTTCCCTACGTAGAACACACCACAGAACCCACATTCCGCTAGATACACCACATGAGGGGTCATACAATTATGGATACCTCTGAACCAAAAGTTTTTATTTAAATCTGGATGATGGAAGTTCTCTGTGGTATTAATATAATGGTAGAAGTTACAGGAGCCACATGGTTCAGTATGACCAAAGTCCATATTCTCCATACCTTTTCGACTAGTACATAAAAGTCTCTTCAAATTTTTATGATTTCTAAACCTAAACCTAGGAACGTTCCCTACTATATTCCCAATGTCATCATTAACTAATAAGATAGGCCAATATTGTTGAAATAATTTGGTAACATACCCAGTATCACTGGAATAGTACAAAGGGATTTTGGTGACATTACCTCTGCCATCACTCCTTATATTCTCTGTGTGACAAGGCGAACCATAATATGGTTTCGCCTTAGTCTCTCTCAACTGGGCCAGATCCTCCCATTGTCTCTCTAACTCTACATGGGTGTATCCTCTCTCTAACAAGTTCTTCTCGATGTTGACTAATTCTGAGTGAAAGCCAATTTCTGATGAATTCATCCTTGAAGCTCTCATACCTTGTCCTCTGACAAAGTTTTTAAAAACATAGCCTGGGTGCATACTCGTTCTAAAAAGAAAGGCATTCCTATGACAGGCTTTACGAATAACTCCTGTATTAACTATTCCTTGATCCAACTTCTCAACATAAACATCTAGATACTCTATAAAATCAAATGAAAACTGATACGTACACTTGAGACACTCTGTCAAGCTATTAATAAGGTTAAAAAAGCTGGAAAAAGCTTGGTGGGACCCTTCCCATAGAATAAACAGGTAATCTACAAAGCGCCTGTAAAACTGAACGTGCTCTTTGAACTCGGTTTGGGTAAATAGCGGATCTTCCTCCCACTGAGCCAGAAACATATTGGCGTAGCTATTGGCACACGAAGTGCCTATAGCTACGCCATGTTTCTGCAAATAAACATCATCTCCAAAAATAAAAACGTTGTTGAGTACTGTTTCCAAAAAGAAACAAATTAGATCAACCTGTAGGGGGGAATATTCACCATGTAAACTTAAATACTTCTTCAGAAACCCTATACCCAAATCATTGGGTATCATGGTAAACAAGGATTGTATATCCAATGTAACAAAAGCTACATTATAAGTATCCCCTACATCCTTCAGGTGCTCATAGAGATCCACCAACAACTGTTTGGAATCCCTCAAAACAGTCGAGCTTAAATTAATTACAGGACGTAAATGCTTCTCTATGTATAATGAAAGGGGTTCAGTGACCCAACCTCCTCCTGCAACAATGGGCCTCATTGGAGCGTTTGTGGGATGTTTATGTATTTTGGGGAGCCCCTGTATAATAAGGACCAATGGATTATCAACATTCAGGAAACTAAACATTTCATCAGAAATAAAGGCCAGTCTCTTTGATATCTACGATGTCATTCCTCACCGTATAGATAATCCTATGTACAGCATTTATTGAGATCTTATTATAAAAACTGTGTCTTTCAACATGTTGTGCATGGATTGTTCATAAAATGTCCTATCCATAACTACAACTAGACCTCCTTTGTCCGCAGGACGTATAAGTTTCATTGTTCTGCAAGGCTTGTAAGGCTTTCCTTTCCTTAAAAGTCAAATTTTGTCTCAGGCCTTTGTACATAGTGGATGTCCTATTCTCATAAAAACGAAAGATCTCCTCTTCTGTCAACTTACAATATGCTTCAACTAAAGGATGATGCAAAGGTACAAAACTGCTAGGTTTTCTCAAATATATTTCCTGTCTAACATCCCTTTCTACATTACAAGCATGATCATCAAACATAAGACTCTACAAAACATCTTCAAATCCAAAACAGTATCCTCCACTCTACTCGGAAGGGTAGGTATAAAGTTCAGACCTTTATGCAACACATTGTGTTCATCTAAAGTCAAAGAATAATCAGAAATATTATAAAGTAATGAGGTTTGGTCTTGCCCCACATTTTCTTTATAGTTTGGTTCGGGTGTAATTCCCCTGATAATTTCCTTTTGTACATGTTCCTGCTGGTTGATCTTCCTCTCCCCCCTCCCCTGTCCACCTGGACTGGTAATGGAAAAGGGAGTTGACCATTGGTCCCATTATAATTGTTCTCTGGCAAACCACCAATACTAACGGTCCTGGCATTCACTTTAGGTCTGACCACACATGCACTCTCTCTAAGAGTCTCCCTTACTGCAGGGGTGTTAACAACCACATGTGGAAATAAGTTGTTACAGGAGTCCTTACTGCTGCTATCATTCAGTCCAATGGTGGTGACACCTTCATCTAAAGCCAGTCCCTGTCCTCCTAGGTCTCCCATCCAATTGTCAACACTGTTAGATGAACCATTCACAGTGGACTCACATGAAACAGTATCAGGTCTACCTTTACAATTGATAACATTGCTACCAATAAACCGTTTCCCCATTACCACCTGAGGGACATCACTGACAATGCCCTGGGAGGTCTGCACATTATTAACATTGACAGTCATTTGTGCTTCCCCTGCTACTGGGGTCGCTCTGTTCAAAACATTATTTACTTCCACAGTATTTCTCTTAGGTGTATATACAGCATTATTATTCAATTGTCCAGTACGAGGCCACAAAAATACTTGGCCTGCCCAAAAATCAGAAGTGTCTCTAACAATCATAGTCCGCTTCTGTTCAGTCAACTTCCGTTCAAATACTGTGACACTATCCAACAACCTCTCAAAAAGTGGACCAAGTACATTCGGTCGATAGTGATTAAAAAGTTCAAATTGTTTCCGTTTTAAAGATGCTTGCAGACGCTCCTCCTCAGGCTTAAAAAAGTCAATGAGGAGCGTCATATAACTAGCACTCACCTCCAAGTTAAGTTTCTGCCACCGAGTCATTAATTCCGGATAATGGGAGCCTTGACTAGTTGATTGAATGATTGGCATTGATTGCTCTGCCATGTATATATATGTGCTTTAGTTTCAGTGTATTGTTAGGTCTGAAGAAGCTCCTAAGTGAAAGCGCTTACCTTCAATTAATAAAACTGTGTTTTTATGCAGAAGATTCGCTTTGTGTATGAGAACTATGATAAGTTATTGACTGTGTTCAAAGATCTATGTGCCGTGGTAGCTCCGTAGTGAGTTAATTGATTTTATTTATTGAGCTTTTGGACTTGCAGTACGGAGCTTCTACCCCAAGGACTGCCGGTTACTTTTTGTCGTATTACACACTGAGGTAAGTAAAACCCACCTAAGCAGGGGGCTATGCTCCTCATACCCCCCAACTATATAGACCATCTCTGGGGTTGCACTGCAGTGGAGAAAAGGACATGCTGGGCAAGTGTTTACTTACCCTGGGAAAATTTTGCTGTTCGGGTATTTCATCTTTTGCTATTTTTATCTCACATAAATGAACGTCAGTTATATGACCATTGGTATTTCGAAGTAGACCCATATATATATATATATATATATATATATATATATATATATGTATGTATGTATTGCAATCAAATGTTTGAAAGTGACCTTACCATTGCTGTAAGTTCGAGGGTAAGGGTACAAAAGTTTAAAATTGTGAGTGGAAACTTGTTGCCTCTGAAATGTCGACATGTAGCTTGCATTCGTGGTTTTGAATGTTGTTGTTTACAATTGGATCACACTACAGTGGGGATCAGGAAAAGTACCCTTTTCCTCACTGTAGTGCAATCTCGGAGTTAGACTATATAGTTAACAGGGGGTGCAGGGGATTTGCCTCCTGGAAAACTTTGGTAGTACATCTCCGGATGTACAGGTAATGGTGATAATGTTGAATTTGACATAGTGATAGTACGGCATTCGGAGTTGTGAGCGAACGGTGTGCACATTTTTGGCATTTCCATTTGAGTAAGTCATTACTCGCAAAACCGATTTGCACAAATTTGATAGTAAATATATATATATATATATATATATATATATATATATATATATATAGAGAGAGAGAGAGAGAGACACACACATGTAAGGAAATATGCCTTTTCCTCGATATTCTGCAGTCCCTGAGTTACATAATTTGCAGGGGTGTGGAGGGTGCTTATTTTTTATATTTTAATTTTGCATGTGCAAGACTGTTGCTCAATGCATGTCTAGTAGCATATTGACGTTTGCAGTTTCAGTGTTTTCTGGATGACATTGTGAACATCAACATTAGGGTCATCATCAAATGGCACCCTCCACATACTAACTCAGGGATTGCAGAATATCGAGGAAAAGGCATATTCCCTTACCCTGAATATTGTGCGATCTCACACTCCTGTTGACCATCTGTTTAGTCAACCAAGTTTTTTTGACTAAACAGATGTCAGCCAAAATGACATTCAAACAAATGTGGTAACCTACTCTTTATGATGCCTCTCGATTGTCATTGTTGCTTCACTAACCCAGAGAATTAATTTACCCTGTACTCACCTTGGAACAAGTATTAGAATCCCTATCAAAGGCTTAAAACAATTCTTCCTTGGAACCGGACAGCATACCAGACTGCAGTCTCTTCACTGCCAAGTATGCCCTATCTGAGCATCTTTGAAACTGTTCAGCTTCAGTCTATTTACAGGGTTTCTGATGCCTGAAGAAGAACCACTGTGACTATCCTACACAAAGCTGGTACAGACCTATGTAATTATATATCCATCAGCCTCACCAGCCTTGCATGCAAAGCCACAGAACTTATCATAGCAGACCATGCAGACAACAGGCAACTTAATTGATCTAGATCCAAATCCGTTTGGTTTCATGAATGGCAGGTCCTGTTTCATGAAGCTAGTGAACTTCTTTTTAAAAGTTACAGGAGGCATGGGCAGTGGCTGTTCTGTGCAGACTACTTATCTTGACCTGGCCAACAGTTTTGATACTGTAACCCATGCTGATTGCTGTTGTTCTTCTTTTGGCTTTTCCTGGTTAGGTGTCCCCACAGCGGAACTCCGGTCCACTAATGATTGGCAGTAGATTTTTACGGTGCCGAGGTGCCAGCTCAATGCCCAACCTTCAACGAAGACACGCCCATTTACGCATGTCTTTCGAATGCCACTAGACCGTGGGGAGAACATGCAGACTCCACACAGAAGGCGCTTCTGCTGAGAATCGAATGGGAGAACCTCTTGCTGTGAGGCAACAACGCCACCGCTGCACCACTGCGGCTTACACAAAGCTAGTCTGATTTTCCAATATTACTATAACCCATGCTGGTAGTATTGGAAAATTAGACTAGCTTTATGTAAACTGCTTCATTGTCCACTGGATTACAAATTGGCTGTCCAGCAGATCCCAAGTTGTGAAAGTTGCTGGTTCTCTCTGAATTTTAAATTTGTAACTAATGAGGTGCCACAGGATCAGTTCTGGGCCCTCTCCTGTTTGGCATTTATTTGCAGGCATCCAAGCCAATATCTCAGAAGCATGGTTGACCAAGTTTATTAATGACTGTCACCTGGGTACTGTCATCCACTCATTCATTGATACAAAACTGTTCCAGCAAGGACTGGAATATGCACATACTTGGTGTATTAAAAATGGTCGCAGAATAAATGAAAAATGTGCAGCATAGCAACATTTGGCAGAGAGTTTGTTCCTACCTCATATGTTATAAATGGTACTCCTTTTCAGGCATCGAACAGTTGTAGGAGACTAGGTACTCATGTGGCTAGCTTTCTCTCATTCGATTGTCATGTTTATACCGCAGTCAGGAAGTCCATCTATCAGGCCCATTTGATTTCCAAGGGAGTATCTTCAAGTTTCAAAGAGGTCATCCTACTACTGTACTCTTCCTTTATCAGACCCATGATTGAATACATTGCCCCTACTGCTAGGTAGAAACCCAAGAATATCTATCATTCAACTGGAAAGGTTCCAATGATTTCTAACAACAGAAATTAAATGTCTTAGAAACACTTCAACTACCCCAATAAATTAGCATGGCTGTCCTTGTATTCAGTAGCTTACAGGTTGCTCTTAGGTGATCTGCGCTTGCTTTTTCAGCCATGAAAAAAACAGTCCTGTTTGACCTTTTCTTTCTTCACAAAACCAGTGGCTGTACAAACACTGGCACTAAGGACTTAAATCTATACTAACAAATAAGTCTCACTGGAGAGATAAGTTCCTAACTCAATGTATTCTTAACCTGTGGAAAAAGTTACCACTACAGGTCAAATAAAGTACTACTTTGGCTACCTTTACATCTAGTCTTGATGACTGAATGGGTAGACACAAATTTACACCTGTTATCATGTATGGCCTTATATGATTTTGGAAAGGGTGGCAATAACTTTTAAGTCTGCTTAAAGTATAGCTTGCTAGGTATCTTATGGTCCCTGGGATCACTTGCCTAGTGTGTTCCTGTGTCAGACATAGAAAATAAGGATGATCCATTATTGATGATTATATGAAAATCAAACAGAACTCACTACTCAGATTTGGGAACCAAAAATGAAGGATTTTTGTTAAATTTAGCTGGGTAAAAGTAGTTGGCATATTTTTTGTTTATTTATCTGGGTAAGTTTGTTAGCCTCAGAGATAACCAGATGATGACAATGAAGCTAGCAATAGTGAGATGCAATCACGTTTGATGGCCTGTATTTGTCTTTTCTGTGGAGTTCTACTGCAGTAAAGTATTGCAACAATTACATTCCTTTGTCATTTGTTAGAGATTCCTGTAAAATAATAGCTTGCTGAATATCAAATGTATTTGGGTCGTGCACAGTGCTGACATACTAAGAAAGGGACTATGAAGTAAAACAGTGCTGCTGTGTTATGGGAAAGAACAGAGCAAGGCTGCACAGTAGATGAATATAGCTAGGTATGAGTACATTACATATTCAGGGCACTTCTCCAAAGCTGCTGAACATGGTGCAGTTTATGTACTCTCACATGAGTAGTGAAGGACTATATAGCTGTCACTCAAGATACCATATAGAGGGTCAACAAAGCAAATTGCCAAACCATAAAAATGGTGAGGAAAACGAGAGATACAAATGCAAGAAAGGGAGATATGGTTAGCAAATGAAAATGTACAAGGGTAGCCATAGGGTATCAAGCAAGGAGAAGAAAGGAAGGGTATTGAGGAGTAGTGAGCCCCATTTTCAATATATAAAGAAGAGTTGGTGGAATAGGTAAAGAGAAATGGGGACAGAATGAGAACAGAAGGTGTCAGGGCCATACAAGCAAGTAAAAAGTGCAGATACAGAAAGGGGTAATAAAAAAAACAAAAGGTGGGGATGGACACAGAATGAGAATGTGAACAACTGGTAGTGGGGAGAGTTGATTAATGAATAAGACATGGAGAATGATACATTAGGGAGAAGAACACCCGGTTGGGGGTAGGACAGAGACCATGGACAGATGCCAGGGTAACCCAGAGGGTAGCACCCAGCCATCAGTTACTTCAGTGATTGACATCATAGGAAGGCTTTGCCTCTGGTGGTCCAGTGGTCAGGGCCTGACAGTCATGAGGCTTGACAAACTGTGTCAGGAGGCACTCCAAGCTACTGAGATTGGCATCCAGTTGTTTGTGCACCTTGGACAAAATCAGCATCTTCAACTGATGCTGAGAGATGGTGGGAGATCTCTCTTGTCACTGACAGAAGGGGAGCCTATCCCCCCCCTTGAAAGTAATTATGGAAGCCAGCAATGATTCCCCCATGTCATCTGCAACAGGGAAATCTTCATCCTTTGCTGAGAGGCAGCTCTAATGACTACTCATGCTGTAGGCACTGGCCAACTCCATTACCAGTTCAAGACTGACTGGACATTCATAGGTTCATAGGTAAGTACTAGGCTATCTGCCTGAGGGCATATGTAAGCCTAGCCAGAATGTGCTGGCTTTCGCTTCCCCCTTAAATTAGTTCCCTGTGCCTCTGTCCAGCAGAGCAATTAGTTCCCTCTGTCCAGCAGAGCCACTGCAGTGATCCCCGGGGTAAATTTTCTGTTTCCCATCCACTTGTCAAGGTTTCTCTTGAAGAGTGTTAGTGAGGGGCTTTGCCTAATGTAGACTGGAATCCTGTTCCAAAGCATGGGGAGTCTCTTGGACAGGAATCTATCCCTCCAGCAAGTCCTATTTATTGTTATGGTGAGGTTTAGATCCGTAGAGCATGTGGTTCTCTGGGATTTGTTTTTTTTTTAGGTGGAGCATGTCCATCAATTCTGGGTTGGACATGGCCTTGTATTTCAGGCAGAGATCACCTCTGAGTAGGTGGTATGCAGCCGAGTACAGCTGGAGTTTCTTCAGTCGGGCTGCATAGAGCAGTAATCCTCTTGGTGAGGTACTTCTGTGGTCTTTCCAGCTGTTGCAGGTGTCTTGTAAGGTACATCCCAAACGGGGCGTTGTACTCTATGATGGGTCTGATGAGTGATGAGTAGAGGGGCACAATAACCTCTTTTGTTCTAGATGCAAACCCTTTTGTGATTAGGTAGGCCACATAGAAGGATTTTCTAACCACCTTGGCAATATGATTATCAAAGGAGAGATTACCATCTACTTGGCTCCCCAGATCCCTTATTTCATTTTCTGTATTTAGGGGACTACCACGTATGTGGTAGTTCGCGGGTACTTTGTTTTTTTCCAAAGGGGATGACTATGCACTTTTTGGCATTTAGCTTCAGGCCATGATTCTGACATCAGTGAGACCCTTCTGGAGGATGTCTGTATCAGCTGGAGAGTCAGTTATGGCTCCTAGTTTGCAATTGTCTTTGAACTTGGTCAGCCATAGTCCTCCTGAGCTTGCCTGTACCTCTGAGAAGTATATATCGAACAGGAGGAATCCCAGGACTGAGCCCTGGGGATGCCACTTGTAACTGGTTTAGAGTCGGACCTAGAACCTGCAACTCTCACTGTGTGGGTTCTTTCCATGAGCCAATTGGCAACCCATCTCGTGACGTAGGGGTTTATGTTCAGGCTGGTGAAGTTGTCTATAATACCAGAATGGGGAATGGTGTTGAAAGCCATTTCGAGGTCTAGGTAGGCTGTGTGGACCTTCTTTCCCTCATCTAAAGCCTTGGTAACTGTCTCAAAGAAGTCCACCAGGTTTAGGAGGCATGATCTGCCCTTAACAAAGCCAAACTGGGTAGGGTCCAATGTTTGGAGGTTTCCAATGTCCCTGTTAATGAGTTCCATGATGATGCACTCCATAGCCTTGCAGACCAGGCTAGTTAGGCTTATAGGGAGTTAGTTCCCAGGGTCCATTGTGATCCACCTTTGTGGAGCGGGATAACTGTTGCTGTGCACCACTCTGTGGGTATGTAGCCTGTAGAGAGGCTGAGTTTGAACAGTGTGTTTAGGTGAGGGGTTAGTTCATTTTGGAGTTTGTGTAAGACACAGCCAGGGACACTATCCGATCCCATTGAAGCTGTGTTTTTGGCTTTGGATAGGGCTGTTTTAACCTGTGTGTCAGTGATTGCTGGGGCTCTAAATTCCTCTGGTATGGTTATGGGCCCTTTAGGGGGTGAGAAGGGGGTGACGTTTGCACTAAACCTCTCTGCCAGAATGTTGGCAATATCAGTCGAGTTGGAAACATCAATAGAGTGATGAGAAAGAGAATATGTAAGTAAACACATAAGATACACTGGAGTTGCATTGTGGAGTGCCACACATGGCATATGCACTCTCCTGCTGAGTGAGTCACTCCCACCTCCTGCAGCATTTTACCATGTTTAGCTGTCATTCCTTGGACACTGTAAAAGAAAGTATATACATCTTTGTACACAGGTATTCCAAGTAATGCAGTAAGAAAAGGAAAATTTGCTTACAATTCATGTCTGTATCAGTTTCCCGAAACTCTGCCTCCCACTGCAGAAATAGACTGGGGTTGCATCACTGCAGGTGACTGTGCTGATGCTAGCAGTGTTCACCAGACTGAGAGATGCTAGTGGCATCAGTCACCATCCTGTTAAACTTCTGCAAGACATCAGCCCTGCACAGAAGGCATTCATACTGAACTAGCAGGTGATCAGAGAAGTCCCTGTATCACAAGAATAGGAATATCTTGCTCTCCTTGACACACCATGAGGGGCCCTGCAGTTTGCAGCACATGAGGAAGCCATGCCCATGACACTGGTTTACTGGAGGACCAAAATGATAGGCCCATGTACATGGACACGCTTTTGAAAGTCATGTGATGTACAATGCATTGGAGCAACAAGGTGTTACCAAACTTTTGTAGTGCTTTTCTGTGCTACTGTGGGTCTGCACAGACAGTGTGCACAAGGGTATTGGTTGAATGTTTACCTAGCATTATGCTGAGTATGGCTTGTGCCAGATAGTCTGAGATGTGCTTTGTGCTTCACATATGATTCATAGACAGAGAATAACTTTCAACTTACAAGGCCATTATGAGAACAGTGTAAATCAGGTTGCTATTTTGCATATGAATGCTTACAGATGAAGATCAGTGAAATACAGGACTTTACAATAGTAACTCTCTGTAAGTGGATAGAAAAATAGCAAAGGTAGAATTCCTGCCTGGTAATGTACCCCAGCAATGTCATTAGCACCTGTGGTGGATGGCAGTAACAGTGAGGCATATACCATGAGGCTTGTGTGAGTGGGAATAGAGCACAATGGTATGGACCATTCATGTCAATATTTCATAGTAGTGCAGTCTGGGGGCATTAGAAATTCTGGGGAAGTAAAGACTCCTGTATGCAGGTATAGACATGGTAGGGCATTATAAGGCGAGGGGCATAACACAATGTCAGTAAATACAACCTGCATATGACAGTGTCCAATTTCATAGTGGTACTATCTGCAAAACTACTGTTTGAGGGCTTACTCACATTACCAACATCACCATCCCTTGTGGAGGCACAGGCCCACCCCAAAACATCACAAGTGCAGCCCACCTCTGTGACATGGAGGAATGCAGCACAGACTATGCTCCAGATAACCCAGGCTCAGTTAGCAGCTCGAGCACTAGAAAATGTGGGCATTCTCTGGCATAGACCATTTCCTCCTGTGATGTGTTTGAGGTGTCACTCCATGACTATAATCTGTGGCTACTATGCTGGCTTGTTGCATTTGATATTGTGGTCCTCCTGAAGAGGATGGTATGTGACTAAACATCTGTGTCCTGGATGAGGTCCACTAATGAGGTGTCCTGGCAATGGAAGGTAAAAGTAGTGTCCACTGATGATGAGGGATGATGGAGTCTGGCACATGTTCAGATGCAGATAAAGATTGTGTACCCTGTGAGGCCCCTATATCTGACCACCTCAGTATGTAGTCTCCACGACCACAGATGGCACTGCCAGTGATTGCAGTGATGGCAGTGGCAGTCCTCTACATGGATATGTAGATGACAACAGTGTGTCCCACCATAGACCTCATGAGACCAGTCATTATTATGTCCATGACCTGTATGTCCTTACAAAGTCCATGCAACACAACAGTGAGATTCATGCAAGACTGAATTGTGGTGGCATGTGCACACATGATACTGTGTCAGTCTGCTAATTTTCTTAAGTGCTGCCCATGTCAGTGGCCACCTGTGACATGACGACATCAGTCATCCCTTTGAGGCTGTGGTGGGATTTCCACTTCAGATACAGTAAGTGAATCTGCTGCCCCATCCTTCGAGCGAGCATCACTGGTGGTTGGAGCCTTGGGGAGTTCCCCTCTGTCTTTGTGCATGGTGAGTGCTCATGCATTATGTTTTTGTGTGGCTGAGGCCTTCAGATATATTGAGGGTTCATGCACACACAAGATGGAGATAGACAGTACTGCTGTGCGTTGCAGATGTGTGTCTTGTCATCATTATCATCATCATCAGCCACCAGTACAAATGCCAATATCAGCCTATCACTACATGTGTGTCTTGTCATCATCATCATCATCAGCCCCCAGTACAAATGCCAATATCAGACTATCACTACATCCCAGCAAGTATCATGGTAGCAGAAGATGCACCGTAGTGAGCATGGATACCTTAGCCAAAACCTTGCCCCCTGTGACATGCACGATAGGGTTGCCCATGCAAGATGTATTGTGGTATACCAAGCAAAGCCAACTTACCTCTATCCTGACATAGCTGGATACCTGGCATACCTAAAGCAGCACATAGCCAATGGTTGCTATGATCAGCATGTTGTGTTTGTGTGCAGTGCAGTTTCACATAACAATATTGCAAGAGATATCAGCCTGGTGCATTATCCACCAAGACATGTTGACTAGGCCCATCCAGAAATCAGTGTTCAGTCCTACAGCGATAATCTCAAAACCAATGTTCCTCTGCAGGGACACCAGAAACTCCTCTGACATAGCCAGTCCGATGACATATGGCAGATAAAGCTCTAACTACAGTCCAGGTATCCTGAGTTCATTTAGTGACTCAGGTGTCTAACAGAGCTGGTAGGGAGGTTGGCTTGCCTATCCTGGTGGGTTGAATCCATGCTAATACAGACAGTTGTTCTTTAAGCTCTGGTGGAGGCCAAGCCTCAGAAAGATACTGGGCTTGGTGTGCAGACTGGATAAGAAGACATTGTTGTTGCAGGGCTGAGGGCAGGCATCTCCTCCTGGTCCATGGCTTCCCCAGGCCCTAAAGCAACAAGGGCAGGCATATCCTTAGGGTCCATGCCTCGTTGCCTGCCCAGGCTGCAGGTACAACATCTGCACATGGGAGTTAGGGCCTAAGAAATAAATGTCACATGCTGCCAGCTTCTGGCTCCCCACTGCAGTCCATTTACCATTCCTAAACTACTGCAACAGCCTCTGCCAGGGGTTTATACAAACATGAAGTTGCTGTCCTATTCCCATCAGTGTGGCCACACCAGGGGGAAAGAGTTAGTACTGGACCAAGGGCTAGGAGCTATAGAAGTAGAAGATGTGCAGCTGAAGGTCAGTTTTACATGGTCAGTGAGCTAGAAAAAAAATTTCTTGCGCTCTGTCATCTTGTTGCTCCCCAGCTGACCTCCATGTCCATCCTATCAGCTACTATTGGCGACTATTGAATATTCCTTTGCCTTGGCATGGCATAGCAAGTTCACAAAATGCTTGTGACACCACTGTAAAATTTGATTTTTCTCCAACAATCATGGACTAAGGTCTGTCGCACTTGGTCACGTTAAGGCTGGTAATATGCTTATAACACCTCTGTAAAATGTGATTTTTTTCACCCATACAGCATTTTTTATGAAGCAGTGTTTTGTCATAGCTCTGCATTTGTCTTAAATGCTTGCAGCAGGGCATCATTTTCAGTAGTGCTAAAATTGTCCAGCATCTGCTGTCCACCTCATTCTCTGGACACACAAATAACAGTGAATATATGACTTAGACCTACAGACAGTATACTGTTGGAACAGTTTGAATAACAGCTATAGACAAAGGGTTAACTTACATAGACAATGCAGTAATTAAAGGGATAGCTGTGGGATGGTATGCCATATGACAGCTCTAGGAACAGATGTGGAAATATGTATGGCATTTGTGCATATCAACAAGTACGTATAGGGTAAAGTAGACATCCTGATGTTGACAGTTTGGGAATCACCTTGTTAACTGTCGCTTATGCTGGAAGAAAATAATGTAGGCATGTGACTGCAGTACTCATCACTGCAGGCCAACACATACATTAACAGGTGGTTGTATACTGTATGAATGACAGGAATGTCTAGGAACTGGTTGTCCTGATATTGTGGGCCATCTACAAACATAAGAGACATGCAAACATACATACTTCTGTTGGTAGCCTTTTGAAAAGTGATTTACAAAAGTTAAGACAAAAGAATGACATTACCAACGCCTCCAACTATAGGATTTCTCAAACCAAGAAAAACTTTAACCCTGTATTATTTCTAATGGAACTTAGTGCCTGTGACTGGAACCCTCTAAAAACTCTCCCTCTTGAAGAGGTGGTTATATATTTCAATAACAACTTCTTAACAATCCTCAACAGGCATGCACCTAAACGATCTACTAGAATAAAATCCAAACCTGCCCCCTGACTCTCAAAAGATACCAGACAAAAAAATCTTACTTAGAAATAAATCCTGGCCTAAGTGGAGAGCAATCAGAAATACCTCGGAACAACAAACCTTTAGACAGTTGAGAAATGCTACAAAAAAAGCTGTTCTCTCTGACAAAAAAATCTACTATTGTAAACTGCAGCAAATTCACCACAATAATCCACACAAATTCTGGGCAAGCTTAAATAACCTCCTTTGTCCTGGCCACTCTAGCACTCCTTCCCCTCTAGGTTCAGAAAAGAATACCTCCTATCAAACTACCAATGCCTTTAATACCTTCTTCACAGACACCATACAAACTCTAGCCAGTCAGCTAGCCTCAGACAACTCAGATCTACCTAACTCCCCACCTGATACTCAGCCAACATTCCAACTACAACCCATCTCTACCTCTTACATCCAAAAACGTATCCACAAACGTAAGCCTTGTACCCCCTCTGCTGACGAGTTACCACCTGAATACCTACATCAAGCAGCTAAAGTAGTCGCCTGCCCTATATCCATCTTGATAAACCGTACCATAATTGAAGGAACCATTCGAGATCTCTGGAAAATCTCCCACATTATTCCCTTACACAAAGGAGGTAACTCTAACAACTATTCTAACGACAGGGCTATAGCTCTCCTTTCACCATTAGCCAAGATTATGGAAAAATGTATTCACCATCAGCTAATGGACTACTTAATTCAACATAACATTCTAGCAAACTGTCAGCATGGCGTCTGGCCTTTTCATAGTACCACCTCAGCTCTATCCTTCACCAACACCATTAATAAGAACCGTAATAATAGCACCCTCTCATCAGCACTCTTCATTGACCTGTCTAAAGCCTTTGATATGGTTAACCACCCCCTACTCATAAACACTCTGTCATCCCTCTCTCTTGATGCCAAAGCAATTCTCTGGTTCAAGTCTTACCTTAGTAATAGACAGCAAGCAGTTCTTTGGGGGAATCAACTATCATCTCACCTGCCCATCTCCCTTGGAGTCCCGCAGGGCTCTCTATTCTTGGTCCTCTTCTTTTCTCTTTATTCATCAATGACCTTCAAACAGCTATTCCTCAAGCCACCTGTATACAATATGCTGATGATTCTATGATCATATGCTCTGCCAACTCTATATTTGAACTTCAATCTTTAACCCAGACAGCATTCAACACAGTAGAGGCATGGTTCTTGAAACTGTGCCTTCTTTTGAACGCCAAAAAGACCAAGCTACTACTGTTTACAACAAAGAGTAAGTCCTCCCCCATAGATTTCTCCATCCAATCCAATAATGGCACCCTTATATCCCCCAACTCTTTCACCAAACTATTAGGAATCACAATTGATAGTAACCTCACCTTTGATAATCACATTAATAACACCATTAAATCTGTTAACTCATTAACCCCGAGTAGCTTCTCATGGCGCTTGTGTGTTTAACACCGAGCGCGCCATGAGAAGATAGTTATTTCATGCTCTTAACCCCGAGTGCCGTCCTGATGCGAGATAAACTGTAATGCAAATCTGTAGTTGAACCTAATGTAAAACACACTTACATCGTAACTGAACCTGTAAATTACATTATACAGTTACGATTCAGTGTGTTTTTACATTAGGTTCACATTCAAGTTTTACTTGTAATTCAGTTTAAAAGGTTTGCGATAAGCAAGTGGTGGCAGCCAATCGGATTCTTGCAATCCAAGCCACCACTTGCATACAGCTCCACCCCCAACTTAATTTTCTATTGTTTTATCCCAATAAATAGAGGGTCCAGCAACAGGTATTTCTTTTCTTTGGAATAATATTTGGAGACCTGCTGCTGGATCCCTCTATTTTATTTCTGCACTCAGATCGCCAGAGATAGCCGTTGACAGTCACCGGCATTTGCTGCTCTTTTATACCATATCAGGTAAGCTGTTGCTTCAAATCCTACAGAAAATGTGTGCTAACACTAACGAATAGCTGTGGATATGAGGTAAAAAACCGTCCTTGGCTTACATCTGAAGATGAGCGAATGGTTGTTGTGGCATATGCTAATCTCTTCTGCAGCTAAATTAGTTGTTTTCTATATGTTGGAATGACAGCGGTGAGGTGAATCTTTGATCTTAGCAGAGGTAAGGGACTGTTTGGGAAACATTTTTTGAAATGCTGACAGCTGATGCAGATGTGGTCTGAAATGTCTTTATGGAAACCTCCGATCAGTAGATTTATGTGCCCATGCATGACCTGTATATTCCTCAACAACGAAAAAATCGTCCACTCGTTTTTTGTTTTTGTTTACTATGTAGTGTTTGGCGAAGGCTGTTCACTCAGTTCATAGTGCTGATTTACCACCCAGTTTTATGTGGTTTACAGTTATTTTCATTTACAGAGTAATGTTGATTATGAACTTCAAGGGATGTCTGGTTGTCTGATATACGTCGCAATAGCGAGATTTAGGAAACTGATCGACCATTTTATGAGTAAAATAGTTTTGACAGTCTGAATGTCGTATTATTTCTTTTCCACTGTTCACTGTGATTGTATGTATGGTAATTGCGAAGTTCAGAATTTGATTATTATGTTTATTTCTATTGTGTTCGTTTCTCGGTTGGTTGGTAGACTGTACATATTCAGCTTTTTATGTTGTCAATCTTGTTTATCCCACGCATTGTTCGACTTTCTCAGAATGGCTTCATTCACTTTTGTCTGCAGTAATCTTTCTGCTTGTACTTGTCCAATCGCAAGCACGACTTTTGGTTACGAGCTACTTTCTCACGTTACCGAAGTTTGTAGCATGCTTCGTAGCCTGTAGCCAAAGTAATTTTTGACAGCGAAAAGGTACTATTTTACTCTTTGTAGTGTACTGGTGATCCATTTATAATGCATTTACTAGATGTGAGAACCTAGTTTAGGAAACCGGCCTGCTTGTTTGTGCCAAGTTTATTATGTTGTACTGGTGCAAGGGTCATTGCAAACAGAGATTCAGCTTAGTGTTTTTTGTTGTACAAAATGGAGCTGGCCTGCTGTAGAATTGCTAGATGCACTGCTGTGCACTGTGCTAGATTTTCTGAAACATGTGAGTATGTCACAGTTCATGCACAGATATAACCTATGAAGAACAGATTCTGTTTAAATACTAAATTCTAAAGATGGCATGAGTCACAAAATAGGAGAGAAAAACATTATATTGTACACTGGGCATCAAGAAACAACTATCTACTGACTACAAATAGTATATTATTATAAAGATGTAAAAGTGTTTACTGTGTGATAGCATAAGAGGATAGGCAAGTTATGAAGATGAGTAACATATTATATGGACATGTTACAGTGACACGGTATGGAGGCTTTAAAACTGTAGAATGAAAAAGTAATGTTATTATGTCTATATGCAATTTCTCAGTTGAAAGTATCCTCAGAAAGTTGGACTATATGGGAGTAGACTTCAATGTGGAGTAGGTTGCGATGTTTGGTTCTCCTAATAGGCTAAAATGATTTCTAGTGAAAAACATGCCTCAGTACACAATCCATGCAAACTGACTATCAGCTGAAAAACTATGGGGTTGATTTCCACATAGAAGATAAATATGCTCTTACAACCACTGAGAACTGAATCAATCATAAACAACAGCTTTTCCTTTATCCATTGGAGTTTGGGGGATGATAGGAAGCCAGTCCATAAAGCACTGTTAGAGCAGGGGAAGGGAAGATTTGACTGAGCCATAGAGAAGATCTAGTCCATAACTTACAGACAGGAGTGCACACCCAAAATGTGTGAGTAGCACTAGAGCTGTCATCATATCCTTGTCAAGTAACATTACATGCTAGTTTACAGTGGTAAAATGATCCCAATACCCATTGTATATGAAAAGTACCAGTTTCTCAAAAACATAGGACAGTGATCTAAGGTTTTTAAAATAATTTAAAAATATATTTATGTATTGCTTATGGAGATCTGCATCTATACTGGACAGCCAAGAACTAACAGAAGCATTGATTTCCTCTATATAGGTTCATAGGTTCATAGGTTCATACTAGGCTATCTGCCCGAGGGCATTTACAAGCCTAGCCCATAGTTTTGTGGCTTACGCCACCCCTTTAGTTTGGAGAAACTATGCCCATTATTTTGTTGTGCCTCTGTCGAGCAGTGACACTGAGGTAACCCCTGGGGTGTATCTGCGATCTCCCATCCATTGGTCAAGATTCCTCTTGAACAAGGCCAGCGAGGTGCTCTGCCTCACATAAACCGGGATTTTGTTCCACAGCATAGGGAGTCTTTGGGTGATGAATCTATCCCTCCAGCACGTCCTATTAATAACCGTGTCGAGGTTTAAGTCTCCCGCCCTTGTGGCTCTGAGGGATCTAGATTTTTTGAGATGAAGCATGTTCATCAAATCTGGGTTTGACATGGCCTTGTATGTCAGGCACAGGTCACCTCTGAGCAAGCGGTAAGCAACTGAATATAACTGGAGTTCTTTCAGTCGGGCATAAGACAGATTTTGAGACCCTTTATCCTTTTGGTGAGGAACTTTTGTGGCCTCTCCAGCTGCTGCAAGTGTCGGGTCAGATACATTCCGAATGGGGCATTGTACTCAATCATTGGTCTGATGAGTGATGAGTATAGGGAGACTATGACCTCCCTTGGTATAGATGTGAATCCCTTCATGATAAGGTGGGCAATGTAGAAGGTCTTCCTAACTACTTTAGCAATATGAGTGTCGAATGAAAGGCTACTGTCAACCTGGGTTCCCAGGTCCCTGATAACTTCTTCTGTGATCAGGGGATTGCCACCTATATGGTAGCTAGGGGTAACCTTGTTTTTCCCGAAGGGTATGACTATGCATTTCTTGGCATTTAACTTTAGGCCATGGCTCTGGCACCAGTTATCCATTTCTGTGAGACCCTTCTGAAGGATATCTGTGTCAGATGTGTTTTTGACTACGGCGCCCAGTTTGCAGTCATCTGCAAACTTTGTCAGCCATAACCCTCCTGTGTTTGCTTGTACTTCAGAAAAGTAGATGCCAAACAAGAGTGGGCCCAGGACTGAGCCCTGTGGGACACCACTTGTGACAGACTTTGAGTCTGACATGGCGCCAGCAACTCTGACTCTGTGGGTTCTGTCACTCAGCCAGTTTGCAACCCATCTTGTAATGTATGGGTTTACATTTAAGTTGATGAGTTTTTCAATGATACCCGAGTGGGGTATTGTATCGAAAGTCTTCGCCAGGTCTAGGTAGGCTGTATGGACTGCCTTTCCCTCGTCAATGGCCTTGGTGACTGTTTCGAAAAAGTCAACCAAGTTTAAAAGGCATGATCTGCCTTTGACAAAGCCAAACTGGGTTGGATCCAAAGTCTACAAATTCCCTATGTCTTTATTTATGAGATCCATTATGATCCTCTCCATGGTTTTGCAGATAAGGCTTGTCAAGCTAATGGGACGGTAATTTCCAGGGTCGGTGGAGGCACCGCCTTTGTGGAGTGGGATCACAGTCGCTGTGCGCCACTCCCTGGGTACGTATCCGGAGGTGAGACTAAGATTAAACAGCTGTCCTAACTGTGGGTTTAATTCCTCGTTGAGTTCGTGGAGCACACAGCCGGGGACACCATCAGGTTCCATGGATGCTGTGTTCTTTGCCTTGGAGAGAGCAATTCTCACCTGGGCGTTAGAGATGTTTGGGGGGCTACAATAATTTGGTATAGATATCTCTCCTTTAGGGGGCGAGGGGGGGAGAAGTTTGCACTGAACCTGTCAGCCAGTATGTTGGCAATGTCTGTAGGATCAGTAATCTTTACATCATTTTGAACTAATTCTGAGCATATCTGGGAGTTTCCTTCTAGGTTTCTGACATAGCTAAAGAATGCTTTATGGTTGTCTTTAGAGTCCTTAGCTATTTTTTTCTCAAAATTAGCTTTGGATGATTTTATGAGAGCTCTTAGCTCTTTACTTATAGTGATCAGCGGTGTCTTACCTTTTAAGGATTTTGCTCTATCTTGTAGTAGCTTTCTCCTTTTGTTGTAGAGTTTGTTTATGGCTGGGGTCCACCAGACTGGACGCTTGCCTTTGGTACAAAGAGTCTTTGTTTTGCTTGGGATTGCCTGATCCATGCAGCCCTGCAGGTGCTGGTAGAAGGCATTTGTAAGTGATTCAGTGGTTTGAGTAATGTTTACCGCCGGCTCGGTGGCCTTAAAGGAGACCACACTAGTCTTTAGAAGTGTGAAGTCAGCTTTCGAGAAGTTCTTTACTGTGGTCTTTTTTATTTCGGTGGGGCGGGATGAGGACCTCCAGCGAGATTAGTTTGTGATCTGATCTCACCAGTGAGGGGTATACTTCCGGTGTTGAACATTGTGCTCCCATGTTCGTGATGATGAGATCAAGTATGTTTTCTCCTCTTGTGGGATGGTGACTAGTTGTTCCATGGCATTTGAGTTTATGAATTCCAGGAACTTTTGGGCTAGAGTGTTTGGGCTTGAGTAGTGTTCCCAGTCTATATTAGGGTAGTTGAAGTCACCTAGTATGATGGTGTTCGAGATACATTTATCCCCTCCAGTGTTTTCAGGAAGGCCATGTGAGGTTCCTGAGTTTGCGAGGGTGGCCTGCAACATGCTACAAATTGCAGAGCAGTCTTGCCTATGGTTAATTGCACCTGGATGGTTTCCGATGCATCGTGCGTTGCCACCAATCTTGAGGTGTGGGTGTCCTTGATGAATATGGATACCCCCCCTCCTTTCTTGGTATTGTCCGGATTTTGGGGCCGGAACGCATGATATGAGGTAAAACCTGATAGTGCTGGGGTGCTCTCAGGAGCCTTGAACCAGGTTTCTGTCACAGCACAGACATTGATGTTCTCCATACTGAGAAGTTGGACTATATGGGAGTAGACTTCAATGTGGAGTAGGTTGCAATGTTTGGTTCTCCTATATGAGCAAAAATTAGTAAAACATATATATTCTCTGTATGTATCACTATATTCACAAGGGGGTTGTTTTTGTTCCCTAATTTAGATAAGGGATAGGGTGCTAACTAGTCATGCTTCTAAAAGGAGATCTACTGGTCATATATCAAAATCACAGACATTTCCAAAAATCATACCTTGGTAGGTGCCATGAAGTTTAAAAATCTTTAAAATTGTTAAATGTTTTGCTTCCTTCCACTACAGCTGTGAAGTCCAATAACCATATAATAACCTTACTTACCCCATTTGTGATCTATAACAAGGGAGCTATTGTAGATGTGGGTTACCCCTGAAGGGAATAGCTGAACTCCAAATACCAGGCCAATCAAGGGTTTTTTTTGAGTAAATGGATGGTGGAATGTGTAACAATAAAAATAATAACGGAACGAACCAAGGCATGAGGAACCATAAAATCAAAACTTAGGAACAAAATAATATAACAGAGGTAAGCGCTTTCACTGTCAGGTTCTTCAGACCATACAGACCATGTCCATAATCACTGAAATAAATCTAAACAGCATACCAATCAAAAGTGAAACATCTTAATTGGTTAATAATCAAATTAACTGTGCTATGGAATAAAATACATCAGTAATGCTGATAGTGAAAGCGCTTACCTCTGTTATATTATTTTGCCCTGATTAAAACGTTTGACTTTATGGTTCCTCATGCCTTGGTTCATTCTGTTATTATTTTTATTGTTACATGTTTTATTTTACTGCTTTATAATAGAGCATTTATTCTCTGAAGTTTGCTTTTGTTTTTGTATGGTGGAATATGTATGAATAGGTATGAGAAATGGAATGCCATGCTTTTTAGGGTCTATATCATAACTGTGAAAGCCAGTTTCAGTGAATACGTAAACATCGACACATATTGCAGGAACAGTGAATACACCGAATGCCCTAAACCGCAAAATTCAAAATCTCGAACCAGCATAGTTGACCAACCCCACCACTCGCTACATACTACCCACCCAAACAAAATAAATAAACCACATACAAACACTAACCAAAACCCTACTTCTAACCCTACACTAAACCTTATATACATTACTATCTATGCACTTACCTTAACCCGCACCCTAACCCTAAGGTCCGTAACTATCGGACACTTACCTTACCGAGCTATACTGCAGAAGGGCCAATTATGCCGATTTGAGATTTTGAATTTCACTGTTTAGGGCATTCGGTGTATTTGCGGTTCATGCAATATGTGTCGACGTTTGCGTATTTGCTGAAACGGGCTTTCGCGGTTATAATATAGACCCACATTTTGATGCTTGGAGAGGCAGTACACATACTACCACAGACTACAAAGATAAGTTAAATTTAGAATTCTGGATTTTATTAAGGCCCAACATGGTAGGGTTGTATGATTCAGTGAGAAAAAAATACCGGACAACAAAAAAGGTATGGAATATTTACTCTATTTCCAATCCAGTAAGTTGAGTATGTGCACTTCTAGCAGCTCGATTAACCCACTTCCATCTCCCATCCAAAATAAAAGTGTCTAACAGGTTATTTAATATCTTGTGAATGTGAAGTGGGAAACTATCTATACACATAAAAAATAGGTAAACATTGGTACCCATCATAAAAAGGTGTAACTGTCTCCATGGGTGAATCCAACTTTTTCCAAATGTGTCTGGGGTTGCCTCAAAGCATCACTTGGATGTCAGGATAAAGCTTTATTCCCAAATAATGGGGAAACTTTGGCACCATCTAAAAGGAAGGGAGCCGATAAATATGTTCAAAGGTTTTGCTGACAGGTTTTGGAGACATTAAGTTTTACTTCTGATAAATTGTCAAAACTTTCTAATAGCTCATGAATCATTAAAGAATCTTTATAGGGGGTCTTTAGTAAGAATAACACATTTGTCAGCAAACATTAAAGAAGCAATTTCTGTCTCATAAAGAGACCATCTGGAGAGTTTAGAGGAGCTGTTTAATATTCTGTTCAGGGGCTCAATAGCCAGTAGGAAAAGAGAAGTCATAAAGGACTTGAAGTCATTAGTGGTTGCCCTAACAAAGTCAGAATAACAAGCAACTTAGAAGGAATGTGTGACTGGCAAAAATAGACATTTTCACTTCACATGAGATTTATGATTTACGCATGGCTTTATATAGTGTGCCTCCATACACTATGTTTGGGATGGTTGCAAACGACATAAGATAAATGCATGTTGTTTTGTGTAATACCCAAGACTGCACCACCAATGTACATTTATCTCCCTTCCACTTCCTCTCTATGTCTCCCTCTCAGATTACTTCTTTCTCCAAGAACAAACAAACGGGGAGAAATATAGTTAATGTTAACTTATCAAATACATTTATAGTGAAGCAAATGGCCTGATAAAATTACAGTAACCTGCAAAAGAACAAAGTCAGCAAAGAATCTGCCCTATCCCCACCCACTATGCTGGTCTCACCAGACCACAACACACTTTCCCACATGCTTTTGGGAGACTTGATGTGTTGTTTTGCAAATTTTTGCCTGGCCTGGATGTTTTTCTGTGTTAGGGTTGGACAGAACTTTTCTAACTACCCCATAGTGCAGACATATGGAGAATATGGGATATTAATGTCACATGTAGTACACAGCCAGTACTTTTCCAGAAATTCCTGCAGTTCCTTCAGTGTTGCTGTAGGTCTTTTGGCAGCCTCCCTGACCAGTGATCATGTTGCTTTTCAGGGATGTCCAGTTCTTTGCAACATCACTGTTGTCCCATATTTTATCCATTGTTTGACTGTCTTCACTGTGTTCCATGGTATATCCAATGCTCAGTAAGATATAAGTGCTGTACTACTTTGACTGAATTACTATGGTGTTTGTCCTAACAGATGGTAATGACTCTGTCTTATATTACACCTGTACCCCGAATATAATGAATGGCTGCTCAACAGATAATCTGATGCAATTTCCCACCTGAACATTGGGTGTTTATTTCTGATTTTTTTTCCTGTTGGTGCTTGTACATACCAGGAAATGTTACTGAATGGTTGTTTTTGGGAAATCTTTCATTCTGGTGCCTGTGCATATATTATATTGAAGGGCTTGACTGGGTGAATGCTTCATTTTGGTGCTTGTACATACTAGGAAATGTTACACGTTACACACGTTTCGTTTGGGGAAGTGTTTCATTTTGGCGATTGTGCATACCTCAACATTCTACTGAAGGGGTTGCTAGGCTGAAGTGTTCATGCTGGTGGTGTCACATACTAGGAAATGTTACTGTAGTGTTTTTCGGGGGAAACATTTTATTGAGGTGCATGTATACCTGGACATAGTAATGTTACTTAGGGAAATAATTCATTGTATTTCAGGGAAGTGCTTGTGGATACATGGTCTGACTGCTGAAGTGACCGCTGGGCAAAATAGTTTATTGTGCTTTTTGGTGCTTGTGCATACACGATGCAAACAACTCGATGGGTTACTGGGGAAGCATAGAAATTAAGTGTGACTATTTCATACGGTTACATTACTTAGAATACAGCACAGGAATGTATTTATAGTGTAATATACTAGCATATAAGACATCAGATACACCATTGAGTAAATAGTATAATGTAAAATAAGCAGACAATAAATCACTTCTGCTTGTAGTATTCTATTTGTGATTAGTAGTTTCATGAGTGAGATATTCTTCATCAACTAGCTATCCTCCAAAACCCTGATATTTTTTTTTTCGTGTGTATGTTTTTTTTTTCGTGTGTGTGTGTGTGTATGTATGAGTATATATATATATATATATATATATATATATATATATATATATATATATATATATATATATGTGTGTATGTATGTATGTGTATATATATGTGTGTGTGTGTATATATATATATATATATATATATATATATATAAGTCTGTGCAAATGTGTGCATATCGATATATATGTATGCCGTCCATTCACTTTGTGGTAATCTAGAGCAATCCATTGGTAGCTGATTTTGTAGTTGAAAATCCTGTTCTTTACCTTCAAAGCACTGAACGACTTAGTAACCTTTATTTCAGTAATAGAAATGGAGTGTCTCAATAGTTGTTGTCAGCTGTTTCAATTTTAGCTTTGAATTTTGCATTCTGGTATAGAAATTAGATGTAAATAATGTGTGTAGTTATGTAAAAGTATGGCAGAAGACAAGCTATGTAGTTTATTTCTGCTTGTCTTATTATTATTAATATGATTATAGTGAGTAGTTGCCTGAGTGAGAAAAGGTTATTACAGAGTGACTACTGACAGCATGGAGCTACATTATTTTTATGCATTTCTCCTGGCTTTGTCAGTCATGTGTGGAATTTAGGTGGGAGGAAGGGCTCAGTAATATGTAAGTGTTATACTATTTGAGTGACTATGGCCTTATAACAGATTATGACTGTGTCACCTGCAGAAGGTAATACAATGAATGCCAGCAATTATCACCTGTGTCTGGCCATGCATAACTTTGCAAGTCATTAGCACAGTGCAGTTACAATATAGTACTGAGTCATTGTCACTTTTCAGGTAAAACTGTCAGCAGCTGTCCGTTTTATTTACATAAGTAGAAGTCGTTATCACATTGATGAATACACAACTCACATGTGGCTCTTTCTCCACTTGCAGTGATTGCAATACACCCCACCCTCCACACTACTTTCATTTATGTCATGTATACAATTTCAAGAAATGTAAGCAGTCTAGTAGGAAAAATGTATACATTACATCTTCAGTTACTGTTTTTTCATGAGAAAGTGGTAGGAATAAGAGGATTTGTGGTGTACTGCATGAAGAATTTGAATATATATATATTATTATTGACTGCCTTGCATCCTCTCATTTGACAGAAAATCATAAATTGTTTAGGCAATGACAATATCCAAACTCATATGTTATATTTCTTTGCGACTATTCTGCAGTGCTTTGGTAAAATATTTCCTGTGCTTTCGAACTATGAAGTCATTCCGTTGAGTTACTGATTATAGTCTTGATCTTTTATTTAGCATTAAATATATTGATACCTCCTTTTGTGGGTGAGATACCAGAGGCATATATCACCTGTTAGACTATTTGCATATCTGTTTGGTGAGTTACCCAGGGTGTAAAGTAGCTGGGGATATATATATATATATATATATATATATATATATATATATATATATATATATATATATATATATATATACACACACACACACACACACACACACACACACACACATTTATATGTGAACCTATGTAGATATATATAGATGGAGATATAAATATATAGATTTGTGTGTGTGTGTGTGTGTATATATATATATATATATATATATATATATGTGTGTGTGGGTGTCTAAATATATATATATATATATATATATATATATATATATATATATATATATATGTATAGAGAGAGAGAGAGAGAGAAATAAGTGCATTGCTTTTCACGTGCTTCTGTGCAGGTATATTACATCAGAATGTTGTATTGCATTGTGTTTTTCAGGTGTGATTTCAAGTGTAAAGCAAAACAGCCACCACCAAAGATGCCATCTGTTGAGGAGAAAGCAAGCAGCATTTACCTGTTGGGTGAGGAAACTGACTGTGATGGTTGTAGCAGTGGTTCAGACAATGGTATGCACCTTGATGTACCACATAATGCCAACCAGAGTGAGGATGATGATTATGACTCAGATGATGACATTCCACTCGCACGTCTGCATGAAAAGGCCATTGCCTGTGATACGGATGATGCTCCTGTGCCCGCCATTCCTGAAAGACCACTACCAGTTGCCAAAGCAGACATGACCAGTAATTATGACAGTGACCAAGACAGTGAGGATGAGGTGCCACTTGCACACCTAAGGAAGGTGCCCACACACAAGTTGGCCACACACAATGGCCACCAAGGGCATTCAGAGTATGACGCAGACGATGACATGCCTTTATCTGTGTTCACGAAAGCACCTGGTCTGACTGACACAACTATGCAGTCCTCCACGGTGCATGGCACTGCAAGTGCTGATAAGGGTGTGGATGTGCCTTCGACTGTGCATGATGTGGGAAGTAGTTCACAGTATGGTGATTGTGATGGAGATAATCCTCTAGATATGAGTCCAAGTAGCTCCTTGTCAGAGACTGATATGGGTGTGTCTCAGCAGGGAACATGTGTCAACAGTTCACTACCAACTGCAAGCAGTACAGTTGCTACTGGCATTGAGAGAGCATCATCTCTCAACCCTTCAGCCCTTCCCATTTCCAACTGTTCCTTGCGACCCAGTCAGGTACGCCGAGCATGCCCACCACATAAGATCATGTGGGAAAAACACCTCCAAACTTTACACATTGAGGAATTTGTGGGGCCATTAGGACCAATAGATCACTTGGGCTCAGATAGCACAGAGATGGACTTCCTGAATTTGATGTTCCCAGAGGAGCTATACACCCATATTGCTAATGAAACAAATCGCTATGCTGCACAGAGGCAGGCCACAGCAGGCAAGGTTGATACGCGGTGGAGTCCTGTTTGTCCAGAAGACATACGCACATTTCTAGGTGTCAGAATATACATGTCTATTGTACATGTTCCTGAACTGAGGCAGTACTGGGAAACGCACCATGTATACGGTCGCTTCCCGATAACAGAGTACATGACCAGAGATAGGTTTGAAAAAATTCAGCAGTACTTCCACTGCAACGATAACAGCCTGAGCCTACCACAGGGTTCTGTGGGTCATGACAAGCTACATCACGTACGACCAATACTGGATGCAGTACTTCATGCATGTAGGACACATTACAATGTGCATCGTGAGGTGGCTGTAGACGAAGCCATGGTTGGCTTCCGTGGACGCTTGACATTTAGACAGTTTATGCCTGGTAAGCCTGAGAGGTATGGCATTAAGGTGTGGGTGTTGGCAGACTCGACCAATGGGTATGTACGTGAATTCCAGGTATACATTGGAAAAATGGAGCAGAATACAGAGGTCGGGCTGGCACACAGAGTTGTAGTTGACTTAACTAGGGGACTGATTGGCAAGAAGCATCACATTTACTTTGATAACTTCTTTACCTCTGTTCCACTAGCACAGCAATTGCTGAAAGATGATCTATACTGTTGTGGAACCATGCGTACCAATAGGTCAGGGTGGCCTCTTATATTCAACAGACAGGCCATTGGAAAAGCAGCTCGAGGCTACTACAAGCAATTGCAGAGTGGACCACTGCTAGCTACTGAATGGAAGGATAGCAAACCAGTATTCCTCCTGTCAACTAACTGTAACCCAACCTTGCCAGTCTCCAGCACATACAGGAGAAAGCGTGATGGAAGAAAGACATCAGTGCCATGTCCACCAGTTGTAAACATGTACAACAGTTACATGAATGGGGTGGACAGAGCAGATCAGCTGAGGACACAGTATCCCAGTGCCAGAAAGGCCCACAAATGGTGGCTGTACTTGTTCTGGTTCTTATGGGATGTGGCCATTGTCAATGCTTTCATTATATTCCGTGAAAGTATCAGACATCAGCAACTGTCACGCTCTGGACGTATTATTCCGGCAACACAGTTACAGTTCCGAAGGAACCTAGGCTTGCATCTACTTGCCAGTTACACAAAGAGGAAAAGATGCACTGAGATTACTGTCCCAGAGGCTGTGAGCCGATTTGAACATGGCTTTCACTTTCCAGTGAAATGGCATAAATCAAGATGCAAAAACTGTGCCAGCAAGGGTAAACGTGCTGAGCCATCATTGGGGTGCCCGACTTGCAAGTTCAACCTGTGTGTTGAATGCTTTGGAGAGTACCATGGCCATAAAGTTCTCCCATAGTGTTGTGGGCCTTGGGTGTGCCACTGTGATGTAATGGTTCCCTCCGGCAAAGGACACATGCAAAAAGACACAGCCTGGGTCAGTCTAGGTCTTTTGACATGTTGCCTTGATGTAGCTCTCCACTCAGTCTCCCTCCCTTCAGGTGTAGTCAGTGTGTGTAGGTCAGGGCAACAGGGTTTACATTAGCTCCTCCCTTCTACTCCTAATGGCCATTGCTGAAAGGACAAACGTAAATGGAAAGGGCAGAGGTAAAGCAGAGTGCCTCACCTGCTTTTTCAGTGTACACATGCTCTTTCTGTGCCCCCATGTCAGTAGGCAGCCAAGCCCTTCAGCACCAATGCCATGAAGGTCCCTCTTCACTTTTTTTTGCCAACTGCTCTTAGGTTGGTGGGTGCATACCCAGCCAGCACGGATCTTGTGATCCACCGGGATCGCAGTTGGGAACCTGGAGACTCTACAGCACAGTCCCATAGTGCTGCTGTCCTCGGTAAGCATGGGCTTGGGTGTGCCACTGTGATGTAATGCAAAAACATGCAAAAAGACAGAGCCTGGGTCAGTCTTGGTCTTTTGACATGTTGCCTTGATGTAGCTCTCCACTCAGTCTCCCTGCCTTCAGGTGTAGTCAGCGTATGTAGGTGAGAGTAGTAAATGTATGAAGGTCAGGACAGCAATTAGTGAGTTACTTCAGTCCCTCATCCCTTAGGTCCATTGCTGAATGGGCACATGTAAAGAGAAAAGGCAGAGGTAAGGCAGGCTGCTGACACTGAAGGAGGTCATGAGACCATAGTGGTATCAGCAGTCTGAGTGGGCAGCCAGCACAGCTATGGGACACTACAGATAACCAACATCTGGAGCCCCATGCCTGTCCTTGGCATATTAGTGGAGCAGCGGTCCTTACCCTGCTTTTTCTCTTTACATGTGCCCTGGCTGTGCACCCGTGTCAGTGTCCACCCATGCTTAATTTCAGATAAGGTAAGACTGTCTTCTGCTGTTCTGGGACTCACTGGAAAGGGAGCAGCCAAAAAACTTACGCTGTCCCATTGCCGAATATTGTGTTGCTGGGTGCATCACAGGGGGCATACCCAGCCAGCATGGATCTTGTGATCCACCGGGATCGCAGTTGGGAACCTGGAGACTCTACAGCACAGTCCCATAGTGCTGCTGTCCTTGGTAAGCATGGGCTTGGGTGTGCCACTGTGATGTAATGCAAAAACATGCAAAAAGACACAGCCTGGGTCAGTCTTGGTCTTTTGACATGTTGCCTTGATGTAGCTCTCCACTCAGTCTCCCTACCTTCAGGTGTAGTCAGCGTATGTAGGTGAGAGTAGTAAATGTATGAAGGTCAGGACAGCAATTAGTGAGTTACTTCAGTCCCTCATCCCTTAGGTCCATTGCTAAATGGACACATGTAAAGAGAAAAGGTAGAGGTAAGGCAGGCTGCTGACACTGAAGGAGGTCATGAGACCATAGTGGTATCAGCAGTCTGAGTGGGCAGCCAGCACAGCTATGGGACACTACAGATAACCAACATCTGGAGCCCCATGCCTGTCCTTGGCATATTAGTGGAGCGGCGGTCCTTACCCTGCTTTTTCTCTTTACATGTGCCCTGGCTGTGCACCCTTGTCAGTGTCCACCCATGCTTTATTTCAGATAAGGTAAGACTGTCTTCTGCTGTTCAGACGTTTACAGAATGTGTTCATGCATGGCTTGATGTACAGGGTCGGTGGATCGACAATATGCCATAACGGCATCACCGCCGAAGATGTTCACCGGTTCAGAAGGGATGACATTCACCTAACTGAGGAGGGCATTGCGTTGTTCTTGACCAACCTCCACAATGGCATGAGGAGAGCCATGCATGATTGTGAGAAGAATGCAAAACACCCATGACCAAGTCGGATCAGTATAGTAAGTAAAACACTATTATGAAATGTGTTGTGTAAAATTAATTTCTCTGAGCTTGGCAAATAACTGATCTGAAGTAGGAACTTCATTTGTCAGCAACCTGTGGGATACGGATCCGATCTCGGATCCGAGCCGGCAACTTCTAACATAGCATAGATCCGAGCTCCTAGCTCCTCCCCCTTACCCATAACCCCCTGCCTGCCCTAACTGACCTCAGATCTAGTTTGCCGCTCTTCAAGCAACAGCTAGGTTCAGAGCTCTTGGCGTTTTGTAAAAAAAAAAAAAGTTTTTGTATTTTTCTTCTGAGTGACTAGTTGTGTGTGTGATAGGTTTACCTTTTCTCCTTTTTATATATATAACATACTTGTTTTAATTTAAGTATAATTCTCCCTCCCCCGCTGGTCGTAGCGTGTGTGTGTGACTGAATTAGGGGCCTAGTGAGTGTGCTTTCCTACAGTATGTCAGAGGCCCCTAAGGCAATTTTTTCGAAATGCACTGAGTTTGGTCACAAGCTTTCACCGGCTGATGGCCACACTCGGTGCGTTAGGTGCCTTGGGGTTGAACACCTCTCTTTGGGTTGTGCGATTTGCGCGGCGTTCAACCCCAGGGCACTCAAGGATCGAAGGTCGAAGCTAGTTCTGGCAGGCCTTCTACCCCCAGACTCTGCTTCGGCCTCCGGTGCTTCGATGCCCGCTACCCCCCGGTAGCAGTCACCCCTGCCTCCCTTCCTCCAACCGGGACTCAACCTCCCGCTTCGGCTCTGGAGGATAGGGAGGCCAGGAAAAAGAAGCGGCGGGAGAAGCACCTTAAGCGGCGGGCCGAGGACTCTTCATCGGCCCCTCCTGCCAAGAGGGCTTCCCCATCCAAGTCTTCTCGATCTCCTCCTCCTCGGATCCGATCCTCTTGTTTCTCCCCAGGACCCGAAGAGGAGGTGATCCGATCCCCGTCTAGGTCATCGAGGCGACACTCCAGGCCTGCCTCGGTGGCCTTGTCGAGGTCCACTTTTAGCATGTCTGATGCGGATATGGACCGGATGATGAGGAGATTCATCCAGGCCCAGATGCAGATGGAAGTGCTCTTGCCTCCCCCCCTCTGGGGGGGAGCTCGACCCCTTTTTTTGCTCCTATAGCTCCTTCTCCGACCTGCATTCCGGGCTCGGAGCACTCGGAGCCGAGCCACGTTGGATCCGGGTGTAGGTCGGAGCCGACCGTGCTGGGCATGTCGGCTCCGACTATTCCCTCGAGTCTGTCGGATCCGACCTCTCGGAGCCGTGGGCCGAGCTTTGGATCTGAGGGATTCGGTGTGCTTTCGGCTCCGTCCCGGTCGATGGACCGTCTTGGGAAGCGGGCCTTCAGTTCAGCGACCTTCTCTATGAGGGCCTTGAACTATATAGCACACGTTATTAGGATGCAGCGGGACCTAATTAAGGAATACGCTGCTTCCCCCCTGGGGTCCATGTCGGAGGGAGACAAGGATTTGTACTCTTCCCGAATGGCCACCCTCCGCTCTATCTCTAATACCTCTATGCGGCTATTGTCTCATGCTACAGAGGGAGCCACTAGAGCAGGCGGAGTCGGGCTTGTCATGAGGAGACAGGCCTGGCTCCGTCACTGTGACTTCTCGGAACCCTTTAAGGCGTCATTCGCGAATGCCCCTTTTGATGGTTCTGCACTGTTCGTCAAAACCGTTCGTGACACTCTTGTCCAGAGCGAGAAAGACGGGAAGACCTTGTCTGCCGTCGGAGTCCACTTCTCTGCACCCCAGAGGTCCTTTTCCAAGAACCAAAAGGGTCAGAAGAAGATGTGGTTCCGAAAATCGCATCAATCTCAGTCTGCTCAGGACAACCAGTCCTCTCGTGGCAGAGGAATTTTGGGTCCAGAGAACCTTTCTCTGAGAGGCCCATGCAGAACCCCTGAGGGGTTTCCCGACTGCTCCACTCTGGAGGCAGTCGGGGGGCGTTTTTTGAAGCACCTAGCAAAATGGGAGTCCATAACAACAGGTCGCTGGGTGCTTCGCATTATATCCAGAGGTTACCTAATTCCCTTCATAGCCAACCCCAGAATCAGAAGCCTTCCCGACGTCCCACCCAGTCAAAAGAAGGCGGCCGCTGCAGAAATTCAGCAGCTTCTACAAAAAAGAGCCATCCAGCCCGTCCCCCCAGATCAAGTCGGATCAGGGTTTTACTCTAGGTTCTTTCTGGTGCCAAAAAAGACGGGGGACTTGAGGTCCATCCTCGACCTCTCTTTCCTAAACCTGGCGGTACCCAAACAAAAGTTCCGAATGGTCACGTTGCAATCCATCCTCCCCTTATTGCGGGAGGACGACTGGATGTGCTCTATAGACCTCAAGGATGCGTACTATCACGTTCTAGTGGACAGGTGTTCCAGGAGGTTCCTTATCTTCCAGCTGGGAGCCAGTCACTTTCAATTCAGGGTCCTCCCCTTCAGTCTCACCTCAGCCCCCAGGGTGTTCACCAAGGTCCTAGCGGTATTAGCGGCCCACCTGAGACTCCAGGGAATTCAGGTCTTTCCATACCTGGACGACTGGCTCCTCACAGCCCCAACAAGGCATCTACTTTGCTCAGGCAGGGACTATTTTCTCGGTCTGGCTCCACTATTAGGATTAATCATCAACATGACCAAATCCTCTCTCATCCCTACACAGATGCTAGATTTTATAGGGGCAAGACTGGATTCCAGACTGATGCTTGCATTCTTGACTCCAGATCGACTTCGGAACCTGATGTTACACGTGCAGGCCATTCTTCATCTGCAAACTCCTTCGGCGGAATTAATTCTGAGGGCCCTAGGAGCTATGGCGGCTGCAATCCCTCTGCTACCATTGGCCCGGTTGAACATGAGGGTTCTACAGTGGACCCTCCAGGTACAATGGTCCCTGTCTTGCAACCCTCTCTCTCACCCCGTTTCCTTAAGCAAGGTTTGCAGAAAATCGCTCCTGTGGTGGCTCCAGTCTCCCAACCTCCACACGGGCCGTCCCTTCTCACTACCTCCACCAGTCGACACAGTGACCACGGACGCTTCTCGCCTGGGGCGGTGCATTTTTCAGGCAGAACAGTCCAAGGCACTTGGAATGACGTAGAGACCTCTTTGCATATCAACGTCCTAGAGATGAGAGCGGTGCTTTTGACGTTGCAAGCACTACACAACTCTCTTCCGGTAGGGACAATTGCGGTACAGACAGACAACATGTCGGTAGTCTGGTACATCAACAAACAGGGGGAACCAGGTCTTACCCCCTTTGCTGCGAGGCCATGAGAGTGTGGGAATGGGCGATTTCCACCAACCGCTTTCTCATAGCAACGCACATTCCGGGACGGTCCAACATTTTAGCGGACAGGCTCAGTCGTACTATCCTAACGAGTGGTCTCTCAACCACCGAGTGGCAGAGCAAGTATTTTCCCGATGGGGGCGACCTTGTTGCGATCTTTTTGCCTCTCCTTCAAACACGAAATGCAACAATTACTTCGTTCTGATCCCCCCTCCGGGGAAGTCCCCGAGAGACTCTCTAGTTCATGCTTGGCCTCCCCGTCTGCTTTATGCTTACCCTCCTCTACCCCCGATGTTGAAATTGTTACAGAAAGCCAGGCAGCTGGGGAGCAGAATGATCCTCATTGCCCCATTCTGGCCTCGTCAGACGTGGTTCCCTTACCTATGGTCTCACCTAGTGTATCCACCATGGATTCTGGATCCCATTCCGGATCTGATCTCTCATCCTCTCGGTCTTTCGACTCCGAACCTGGTCAACCTCAAGCTGATGGCTTGGTTGCTCCAGTTCCACTCCTCATAAGGACTCCCGGGATCTCATCACCGGTCAAAGCCATTCTTGTAGCAGCTCACAAGCCTTCCACCAGGAAGGTTTATCGGAGTAAGTGGAAACGCTTCACCATTTGGGCAAAACACCGTCGTTTAGACCTGTTTACAGCCCCGATATCATCGATTCTAGATTTTCTAACCTCTCTCTTTCACCAGGGGGCTAGTTCTTCCACAGTCAAGGTACAGCTGGCAGCAATCTCATACTACCATGTGGGGCAAGAGTCTGGTCCTATTATCACTTCCAAACTGTGTAAGACCTTCCTCAAGGGTACCTTCCTCCTTAGGCCTCCAGTTAAAGAGGTGGTACCCCCATGGGATTTATCCTTAGTCTTGCAGGCCTTGACTGGTCCCCCATTTGAACCGGCTGTCACGGTTGATCTCAAATTTCTCTCTTGGAAGACAGCCTTTTTGGTGGCCATAACTTCAGCCAAAAGGGTATCGGAATTGCAAGCCCTTTGTGTCAAACCACCATATTTGGTTTTTCACCCGGATAGGGTTTACCTCATAATCAACCCGTTCTTTCTACCTAAGGTATCTTCAGAAGCGAACATCAATCAATCCATCAATCTCCCAGTGTTTTTCCCCAACTTTCATAACAAAGGAGAGTACAAGCTTCATTCCTTGGACGTACACAGACAATTACGTTTTTATATCCACAGAACTGCTGGTCATAGACAATCCGATCAGTTGTTTATCTCCTTTGCCAAAATAATTTCGGAAAATCAGTTTCTAAGGTTTCTCTCTCTAGATGGATCTCGAGTTGTATTCTGTTAGCATATCAGAGTTCGGGAAGGCCTGCACCTCAAAGAGTCCATGCTCATTCTACTAGGGCCGTTGCCACTTCTGCGGCCTTTCAAGCTAGGGTTCCACTGGATGACATTTGTTCCACAGCCACTTGGGCTTCATCTCACACCTTTATCAGCCATTATAAAATAGATGTTGTTTCCCGAGGTAGAGCGTCCTTTGGCTCTGCGGTGCTCCGGAATATCCTTCCATGAAGGCCACCCAAGACTTAGGTAGCTGGGGACTCTGTCCCACAGGTTGCTGACAAATGAAGTTCGTACTTCAGATTAAGAAGTTATGTACTCACCATAACGTTCCATCTGAGTAGGTATCTTCATTTGTCTGCAACCATCCCCCCTCCTTCCCCCTGACCAATTGGATCGCTCTTGTGTTATTAGCATATGTTCCCATTGGGACACCTGTTATCTGTTGTGCTATGGGGCAAACTTGATCTGAGGTCAGTTAGGGCAGGCAGGGGATTATGGGTAAGGGGGAGGAGCTAGGAGCTCGGATCTGTGCTATGTTAGAAGCTTCCGGCTCGGATCCGAGATCGGATCCGTATCCCACAGGTTGCAGACAAATGAAGATACCTACTCAGATGGAACGTTATGGTGAGTACATAACTTCTTATTATGGAAATTATGATTTTTTTTTTCATATTTTGGTAAATAACTTTGCAAGGGAGCATCTGAATGTGCTAAGTAATACCTCATTTTGCAAAGATTATTTATAGTTCTAACATCGTAAAAGAATGGTGTCTGTATGTTGTACTCATAGGCAGATATCAAAGTTTGTTTGGGACTTACGGTTATGGAGTAAGTAAAAAAATGGATGACGGAGAAAAAATTCACCAATAATCACCACAAATCTCCGTACCAGGATCCAATGAAGGCAGTCCCACAGCTTGATGTAAAGGCCAATGTGAAAAAAACTTAGATTCACAGAAAAACTTTTCAGTCCACAAGACACGAACTCAAACGCTGTATAATGGTAAAAACTTTTAATGACAACACAGCACAGCACAGCACGACAGTGTTCAAACTGTTCCAAGCAGAATGCAAGCAGAAAGATTTAGTGCTTTCATTTCCAAAACAGGAAACTTCATCAGAATAATACGTATATTCCTGCTTGCTATTTTATACAACTTCTGAACTCAATTAATCAATTATTCAATTTGCTTTTAGTCTCTTAGTTAAAGTAAAATACAATTTAAAGCACCAAAAGCAAAAGCAAAACAAAAGACTTTTTAGGTCGTTTGAATCCATGTACAAAAGACTTCTTTTAACAGGATTTCATATAAAGTCATTGTAATAGTCAATATAACACAAGAAAATTAATATTAATATTGTATTTGATAATATGGTTATAAAATTATATGAATTGCAAGCAAATAAAGTGAAATATACCTGTGTATACGAAAATTTCTGTAATAATGTTGTTATTGATAAATTATAAGTTCTAATAGTGAATACAAATGTTCATGTAAATGTAAATGTAATCAATGTAATAAATATAATAAATATATATATAAATATAAAATATAAATATAAATATAAATAATATAAATATAAGAATAAATAAATATGTAAATAGATGTATATATATATATATATATATGTGTGTGTAGGATATAAAAGTACCATAAATGTACCACAGTGTATAAAATCAATAAATTGTAATGAGTTTAAGACCCATAATTGAAATTTTATTTATTTAAAGTTTTTTCTTTTTGTTTTTGTTGATGTTTTTAACTTTGTTAGCCCTTAAACTTAGGGCTGGTAGTATTGACACATAATCATTCATTCCTGGGGGTGTGTTAGCATCCAGGCGCAATTGCCATATCAGTTCTCTGTATGTTAAATGGTTTTCCCAATCCCCACCTCTGTTATTCCTAGGTAACATTTCCAATACCCAGAATTTAAAGTTAGCCTGATCACAAGACAATGTATGTCTGTAAAGTGCATTTGTTTCTTTTTTTCTATTTACATCATACATGTGTTCATATATTCTTTGTTTCAAAACTCTTTCTGACTTTCCCACATAGTAAGCCCAACAAAAGATACAATAAACTAAATATACTATTCCTCGAGTATAACAAGTATAATGTTGTTTACTTTTAAAACTAATAGGAATAGTAGAAATAGTTAATTCATCAGTGTTGGCTATAAAAGTACATTGGGAACATCTTCCACACCTCAGAGTTCCTTTTTTCTTTGTGTTCTCATCATTCTCATACTCATTCTTCTCAAAGATATTTTTGAGATTAGGACCCTTCCTATAACTATAGCATAAATGTCTATTAAATATGTCCAACTTGTTTGGCATACTTTTAAAGATGTTCCATGTCTTGTATATAGCCTTTCTTATCATTTGCGTATTAGAATTGTAAGTCATAACAAAAAAAGGGGTGCTTTGCTCTCCCTTTTTTTTCAAAAATTCATTATTTTCGTTAGTTTCCTCCTCCACACCTTTGTCTGTAAACTCACTGCATGTAGTATTATTGTCAAAATTTAATATAGGTATATATTTCGTACCCCTTCCCTTGATCACCTCATTCTTCAAGGATAAAGTAAGTGTTTCTGGGTAATCTCTTTCTAAAAACAATTTGTGTACGTAATCCATCTCTTTAATAAATTCTGCGTATTCTGATGTCATCCTTGCCACCCTAACCATTTGTCCCTTAATAATATTTTTCTTTTGCAATGGTGGGTGGTTACTAGAATAATGTAAGTAAGAATTAGAAAAACAAGCTTTTCTGTAAATACTGGATGTATATTTTTTGTTTTTATCATCCTTTTGAATGGTTACATCTAGATAGTTTATTGCGTTCATATTAAATTCATATGTAAAACTAAGGAAATGGGTAGTATTATTTAAATATTCCATAAAATGGGATATTTCTTGTTGTGTACCTTTCCATACAGTTAATATATCGTCTAAAAAACGATAATATTTTTCTATATAATTCATAAATGGAGTATTTAATACATAATGTAATTCCCAATAAAGCATGACTAAATTTGCAAAAATGGGGGCACATGCGGCCCCCATAGCTACGCCATCCAACTGCTGGAAAATACCCCCTTGAAAATAAATAAAATTGTTTTTTAACAGCATTTCTGCATTTTCTAAAATTAGTCTAAACTCATTCTGGTTTAAAAATTTAAATTCTAATAACATAAGCTCAAACCACTCAAGCCCTGTGTCATGTGGAATCACAGAGAATAAGTCCTTAACATCTACTGTTAAAAAAGAATAATTGGATTGGTATTGTAATGTATTAATTTTCTTTAACAAATCCCAGGAATCAATTAAAATATGTGAATAGAAATTATAAAAGGGCTTTAATTTAGTATCAACATAAATAGCCAAAGGTTGTGTTTTTGATCCATCAGAGGTCACTATAGGTCTTAGTGGAGGGGTTTCTATGTCTTTATGTATCTTGGGGTTACCAGACATCGTGGATAGTAGAGGTTTGTTGACCTTAAAAAACCTATAAAGTCTGTCATCTATTAACCCCTGTAATAAATTATCCTCTATAATCAAATCTATTTTCTTGTATGCTATGTTAAGCTCGTTTTTAGAGATGATTGTGTATCGCCCCTGCACATTTAAAATATCCATCATCTTAGAAAAATAAGTTCACTTATTCATTAATACTACCCCTCCCCCTTTGTCAGGTTTCATAATTCTGACATCTGCATGTTCTTGTTTAATTTCTTCCAAAGTTTTTCTTTCTTCTAAATTAAGATTTAAATTAACATACCTACTCTTATTGTGGTTATATATATATCTCTTATTTCTTTTATAACTATTTTTTCAAAATTATTGATGTCAGTCTGTAAGGGGGGGTTGTAGGTACTCTTCCTTGTTAGTCCATCATCATTCTTATTCATGTTATAATTGGGCTCATTTGCAGATGCTAAAACTTCTAAATTTAGTTTTCTAGTAAATAGTTTTATATCTAGCGTAATTTTAGCCAAATCCATCTTTTTTGTTGGAACAAATGTAAAACCCTTTTTAAACAGTGAAAAACGTCTATCTTCAATAAAAAGATCTGTGTAATTATAAATAGAAAAACCTCCATCTTCTTTTATAATGACCTCACTGCAAATATTAGAGCTATACATTTCATAGTCTTCTGTCTCTCCACAAATGTCTAAAAGCGTGGAAGTACCATTATCCATCAAAATTGTTGATTGTTCTGGTACCTCTGATTGTATCTGTTGGTAACTTGTGCATATGTTGGGTGGGATGGCAGATTCCATATCCGCTCTGATCTTCTGGGTCCCTCTTGCCCTAAAGGGACATCTTGTTCATTATACACCTCATTGTAATCATTGTAGTTATTAGTGTTGTTATATAGGTTCCCTTCACTCTGTTCATCATTGTTGTATTGCTGTTTTCTATATTGAAACCTTGGGTTCTGATATTTAACATGTGGGTACATTTCTCTCTTGAAGTCTCTAAATTGTTCATTTATGTGCCCTAAAGGATAGGCTTGTTTGTGCTCATAAGCCCATTCATCCCTATCCAATTTTGCCATTTTTCTTTTGTGGGTTTTAGCTAAAATATTGTCAACATCATTAAAAACTCTAAAATAATTACATTTGTATTCTCTAACAGTAAACAACAGGTCTTCACTTATTTCTTTGTTTAACAATTTAGTTTTAACATTCAGTTCATCCATTAACTTATTATTGTTATTAATCATGGCTTTCATCATCGCCAGACCACAGTTGTTTAATATTTCCACAATTTCTTTGTAAAGGGATGAACCCATAGTAGTATCATTTGGAAATTTGTTTAGCCTAAGACCCTTAGGCACCTGTTTTTTCTTTATACATTCTGATAAAAAACAGTTATCAAGATTTAAATTTTTATACTTTAACATAAACTTTTTTAATAGCTTACATTTGTCAGCGTAAGAACTGTCCTGTTTTTTATGTCCATGCTCACGCAACTCAGGAACGCTGAAGCTTCTAGTGAGCCAGTCGCTAACATTAATGTCCGCGTATTTTTCCAAAAACAGTAAATCATCCTATTTGTTGTAGTTTTGTATGTCCCTCTCATTCGTATTTCCTTCACGGTGGTTTAAAGAATGTTGTGGTCTTGTATTTGACAAATTCTGTCTATATGAATTGCCACCGTTGATGTGCTTACTCGTAGAAGGTTGTGCGCATGGAATGGGTACTTCCGTTTCCTGTGTATCAGTATCAGGTTGAGAAAAAGCCTGTAACATTCTAGTCAGCTCACCTATAAGGCTCTTTTCATTCAAATTGACCTGTGAGGCCCCTCGGTTATCCTGTACTTCCATAGTGCAAAACAACTAGTAAGTAAAAAAATGGATGACGGAGAAAAAATTCACCAATAATCACCACAAATCTCCGTACCAGGATCCAATGAAGGCAGTCCCACAGCTTGATGTAAAGGCCAATGTGAAAAAAACTTAGTTAGATCCACAGAAAAACTTTTCAGTCCACAAGACACGAACTCAAACGCTGTATAATGGTAAAAACTTTTAATGACAACACAGCACGACAGTGTTCAAACTGTTCCAAACAGAATGCAAGCAGAAAGATTTAGCGCTTTCATTTCCAAAACAGGAAACTTCATCAGAATAATACGTATAGTCCTGCTTGCTATTTTATACAACTTCTGAACTCAATTAATCAATTATTCAATTTGCTTTTAGTCTCTTAGTTAAAGTAAAATACAATTTAAAGCATCAGTAGCAAAAGCAAAACAAAAGACTTTTTAGGTCGTTTGAATCCATGTACAAAAGACTTCTTTTAACAGGATTTCATATAAAGTCATTGTAATAGTCAATATAACACAAGAAAATTAATATTAATAATGTATTTGATAATATGGTTATAAAATTATATGAATTGCAAGCAAATAAAGTGAAATATACCTGTGTATACGAAAATTTCTGTAATAATGTTATTGATAAATTATAAGTTCTAAATAGTGAATACAAATGTTCATGTAAATGTAATCAATGTAATAAATATAAAATATAAATATAAATATAAGAATAAATAAATATGTAAATAGATGTAAATATGTATATATATATATATGTTTGTAGGATATAAAAGTACCATAAATGTACCACAGTGTATAAAATCAATACATTGTAATGAGTTTAAGACCCATAATTGAAATTTTATTTATTTAAAGTTTTTTCTTTTTGTTTTTGTTGGTGTTTTTAACTTTGTTAGCCCTTAACCTTAGGGCTGGTAGTATTGACACATAATCATTCATTCCTGGGGGTGTGTTAGCATCCAGGCGCAATTGCCATATCAGTTCTCTGTATGTTAAATGGTTTTCCCAATCCCCACCTCTGTTATTCCTAGGTAACATTTCCAATACCCAGAATTTAAAGTTAGCCTGATCGCAAGACAATGTATGTCTGTAAAGTGCATTTGTTTCTTTTTTTCTATTTACATCATACATGTGTTCATATATTCTTTGTTTCAAAACTCTTTCTGACTTTCCCACATAGTAAGCCCAACAAAAGGTACAATAAACTAAATATACTATTCCTCGAGTATAAGAAGTATAATGTTGTTTACTTTTAAAACTAATAGGAACAGGTTGCAGACAAATGAAAATACCTACTCAGATGGAACGTTATGGTGAGTACATAACTTCTTATTATGGAAATTATGATTTTTTTTTTCATATTTTGGTAAATAACTTTGCAAGGGAGCATCTGAATGTGCTAAGTAATACCTCATTTTGCAAAGATTATTTATAGTTCTAACATCGTAAAAGAATGGTGTCTGTATGTTGTACTCATAGGCAGATATCAAAGTTTGTTTGGGACTTACGGTTATGGAAATTATGATTTCTTTCATATTTTGGTAAATAACTTTGCAAGGGAGCATCTGAATGTGCCAATTAATATCTCATTTTGAAGACAGTATTGCTGGTTCTAACATGGTAAAAGAATTGTGCCTGTATGTTTGACACATGTGCAGATATCAAAGTTTGTTTGGGACTTACAGTTATAAAAATTATGATTTTTTTTTTCATATTTTGGTAAATAACTTTGCAAGGGAGCATCTGAATGTGCCAAGTAATATCTCATTTTGAAGACAGTATTGCTGGTTCTAATATGGTAAAAGAATTTTGCCTGTATGTTTGACACGTGCAGATATCAAAGTTTGTTTGAGACTTATTGTTATGGAAATTATGATTTGTTTCATATTTTGGTAAATAACTTTGCAAGGGAGCATCTGAATGTGCCAAGTAATATCTCATTTTGAAGACAGTATTGCTGGTTCTAATATGGTAAAAGAATTGTGCCTGTATGTTTGACACGTGCAGATATCAAAGTTTGTTTGAGACTTATGGTTATGGAAATTATGATTTTTTTCATATTTTGGTAAATAACTTTGCAGGGGAGCATCTGAATGTGCCAAGTAATATCTCATTTTGAAGACAGTATTGCTGGTTCTAACATGGTAAACGAATTGTGCCTGTATGTTTGACACATGTGCAGATATCAAAGTTTGTTTCGGACTTAGGTTATGAAAATAATGATTTTTTTTCATATTTTGGTAAATAACTTTGCAAGGGAACATCTGAATGTGCTAAGTAATACCTCATTTTGAAAAGATTATTTATAGTTCTAACATGGTAAAAGACTGGTACCTGTATGTTGTACTCATAGGCAGATATCAAAGTTTGTTTTGGACTTAGGTTATGGAAATTATAATTTTTTTCATATTTTGGTAAATAACTTTGCAAGGGAGCACCACATTGTGTGAAGTAATACCTCATTTTGAAGACAGTGTTACTCCTTACAACATGTTAAAATAACTGTGTCTGTGCGCTGTACACACGTACAGATATCACAGTTTGTTTAGTCTTGTACGAATATGAAAATTATACATTTACAATACTTCTCATTATTATGCCCATATCTTTGCGAGGGAGCATGGTAATCACACAAATGATGCGTCATTTTGAAGCTGACATTCAGATGCACAACTTCTACACTGATATGTAGGTTCTGTCTGTTACAGGTGATGAGATATTATGCTTCATTTATTTATCAATTATGAGAAATAATATACAAATCATATTTCTGTGAATATCTCATGAAAGGAGCATCACACCGTTATGGTTAAGGTATCATTTTAAAGCTGACATTCATACTAACAAATTAAATTCAAATTGTATGGGTCTGCATGGTACATAGACCAAGATATTGTGCTTTGCTTTTCCAAAAAGTTAAAAAAATTTGCACAATATCAGCATTCCTTGCCAAATATTTAATTATGACTTAGATATGCACTATCAGCATTTACACTGTTGGAAAGGTCAGTGTCTGCTGAACAACTTTCGCGTTTACATTTTTAGTGTAGCTCGTATAGTTAAAGAGTTATGAACATTTGTTTTCTGTATAGTATTACAAATGGATTTTCTGAAAATTAGCTCAGGCTGCACTGTTGTTCCTATGGTGGAATTAAGCAGGCAGCTTTTCCTGAGCTGCTCTGGAGTGAATGAGTTAATAAAAAACTGGGCTCCCTATATAGGATAAAACCTTTCTTAACTCTGACAGCCAGAACTACTATTGCCCACTCCCATCTGATTGCAACTCTTCTTTATGCTGCACCCTTATACACTAATCTAAAAAAAAAAAATAATCTTAATAAACTAGCCAACTCCTATAATAGTATTGCTAGATTTGCCACTGGAAACCCATATAGAACTCACCACTGTCTTAACCTTCACCAGCTAGACTGGCTCGAACTAAAAAAACATTCTGATACTTTCCCAACTTACCATTGTTCATAAGATTCTTTACCAACCCAACAACACACCGATACTCAACAACCTTATAGCACCCTATAGAAATCTTAATTCCTTACGCTCTTCCAATAAATTTCTAGTTAGTACCACCAAGTCTAACAACTTGGCTGGGGACTCACTGTTCTCCAATACCGCTGGAAAACAATGGAACCTCTTGCCATCTGACCTAACCTCACTTCCCTCCCTTCCTCTCTTTAAACAAAGTCTTAAGAAACACCTTAAAACCCACTGGCTATTCCCTTGCTGTTACCCAGACTGATCCTCTGGATTTCTTTGCTGTTATCTCTTGACTTCCTACTTTCCTCCACTCTTTGCTGTCTGCTTCTCTGAATTAGTAGCACCTATAAGCTATCTGTACCACTTAGGCACCTATAACCTATCTGTACTACTTGGCTATGAATGTATCCTGAAGGTAGTATTCCTGACATTTCTTTATACTTCCTCCTTTTTCTACTGTTACTGTTTAACCCCTTGGAAATAGTAACTGTCTGGAGTAAACTAGAATAGCCGAGGATATGAATGTATCTTAACAATGTCTTGGGGTTGCCCTAGATATTCATACTGTAAAATGATCTGTAGGTGTATTATGTATTAATGTAATTTGTCTCATAGTCTTCCCATAATTTAAATTGTAATACCTTTCTTGTATATTGTAAACATTTTTGTTTGGTTGTGGTTTATATGTGGAGCTTTTCTCCCCGGGCCTCTACTTAAAATGGAAATATATCCAGCTGGACCAACCCAGTCAACAAATGTAAAATAAATAAATAAAAAATAAAAATTTACAGTGGAAAGGTGCACGTATTTGTGAAGGTAGACAAAACACAGCTTAATATACCATGTCAAACTACTGCATGCCTCCTTACACTGCCTATAGTTGCAAATAACACTGCTTTTTCTCCTAATAGCACTGTCTAAAAACACAGTATTACTTCCCAATATGTATGACTTAGCCTAGAGACTGGATGCGCACCTGTAAGACTATGCAGGGTTATACCTATTTGCATGGCATATAGGTAGATTAGATCAAGAGGCAGGAATTTCTATGAACTGCTATATTTTGCTGGGAGAGATCTGTGGCACAGCCTGCTACCTATGCTCCCTTTGTGCAGCTCATGGCTATGAGCTCATGCTAGAGATGTACTTGAGTACATGCATCTTAATACTTCACAAGTAGCTATACTGCATTAATCACATTGTAGGCATGCTTCAAATGGTATTATTTGTACCTCATGAAAGTAACAGCACTTTCAAAGGAGAATTAAGGGCATGACGGCTTCTGCTAGTGCCCACTGGAGTCTGTAACTCTGTTTTTGATACTGGCATGAATTTATCACACTCTTCTTAAGAATTAGGTCTGCTATTTCTTTGATATTCCATGTGAAGTGGAGGTCATGATGGCAGTGATACTGGCACTGAATGTGTTATGCCTACTACTTTTTGTGTTTTTTTTTTTTTTTTGCAGGGCTGTTTTCTGAGGTGAGGTTACACTGCACCGTGTCAAGGTGACTCCCCCTACCTGGTGTGTCACCATGTATATATGTATGTACCATGTTCTCTTTAAATATCTTGATGTGTGTGCACAGGAGATACACACTCACCTACTGCCTGTTACACAGCTAATGGAAAATATTTGTGGTGTTGTATATGTTGCTGTTGCATTTCATCTTACAATTTATCATGATTTCCTAATGTGTCCTTTCTTTTTCAGCATGAGTAAAGTCTGGTGTAAATCATGTCAACTTCTGCAAAAGTCTGGAGAGGCTTGGGGCCAGCCAGTGTTACTTCGCCTCACATGTGCTGCTATTCCTGTTAATAATATTCACTCTAGTATGTCTCTCAAATATGCAAATATATCTCAAATCTTCTTCTTGTTTTGGCTGCTCCTGTTAGGGGTCGCCACAGCAGATCAACTGTTTCCATTTCTTCCTGTCCTCTGCATCTTGCTCTGTCACACCAACTACCTGCATGTCCTTTCTCACCACATCCATAAACCTTATCTTAGGCCTTCCTCTTTTCCTGTTACCTGACAGCTTCATCCTTAGCATCTTTTTCCCAATATACTCTGCATCCCTCCTCAGCACATGTCCAAATCAACGTAATCTTGCCTCTCTGGCTTTGTCTCCAAACCTTCCAACCTGGGCTGACCCTCTAATATACTTATTCCTGATCCTGTTCATCCTTGTCACACCCAGTGCAAATCTTAACATCTTCAGCTCTGCCACATCAAGCTGTGACTCCTGCCTTTTTGTCAATGCCACTGTCTCCAACCCATATAACATAGCTGGTCTCACTACCTTTTTGTAGACCTTCTCTCTCACGCTTACTCATACTCGTCTGTCACAAATCACTCCTGACACTCTTCTCCACTCACTCCATCCTGCCTGTACTCTCTTCTTCACCTGTCTTCCGCACTCACCATTACTCTGAACTGTTGATCCCAAGTATTTAAACTCATCCACCTTCGCCACCTCTACTCCCTGCATCCTCACCATTCCTCTATCCTCCCTCTCATTCACACACATATATTATGTCTTAGTCCTGCTGACCTTCATTTCTCTTCTCTGTAGAGTATATCTCCACCTCTCCAGGGTCTCCGCCACCTGTTCCCTACTCTCACTACAGATCACAATGTCATCTGCAAACATCATAGTCCACGGGGACTCCTGTCTGATCTCGTCTGTCAACCTGTCCATCACCATTGCAAATAAATATATCTCAAATATGTCTCTCAAGTCTAGTATCAGGCTAGGTTCATGCATGTCTGCCTTCCTATTCTGTCTTCTCGCTGAAGGCCCTGATGATAGATTTGCACTGCAGGTGTCTGTATCACATCTCTCCAGCTGAGATTTTAGCTGAGGAACATGTGGATGATGGCAGAAAGAGTGCCTTGCTTCAGGGTATCCTGGCCCCTTATCAGCAGGTAGGCCACCTGCATTGCCTGAGGTGGCTCGACCATAGCTAGAGCAGGTAGATGCTACCTTTAAAAGAGCAGTGGACAGATTTATGGCCTGAGTGGAGAGCTTCCTACAGTGGATTGTAGATTTACTTAACTGGTCAGTCCCTACCATAAAGCCACCAGGGAATGGTGAGGCCCATGCTACTGGTCACACAGATCCACCATGTGCAGAAGGATCCCTGTAATGTTTTCTTTTAGTCAGGATGAGAGATGACATGCCAGCTGCTTATACCCAGTTCTATCCCCATCCACATTTACTCCCTTTCTGTTGTATCCCTTCCCTTACTATGTGCACTGACCAACTCTCCCTATCACTGTTTGTATACCCTCTGTTTGTCTATGATCATCCCATGTCTTGCCAGCCTAGTGCATTCATTTCCACCCATTTAGTTGTGCTGCTCTGTATTTGTCTGTTTGCTCCCAATACACTGTCTTGTTTCTTTCTTCCACTCTACTTTCTCTTCACTCATCCTCCCTTTCCTTATTTCAAAAAATGGGCCCCAAACCCCATAAAAAAGTTGCCCTCCTTTTCCCCTTCATGTACACTCTTATACATTATCCTTTTGTTGACTCTCTGTTTGCACACTTTTTCCTACTTTTCTGCATACCTGTTTCCTTCTGTTTTGTGAATCCAACTATTGTCCAAATATGTGAACACCATAGCAGTACAGCAAATAATATAGCCATGTTTGGCTGCCTATGGCATGTGGTGCTGTGCTTCCAAGAAGCGCACACAGTCTAGATTCTAAAAATACATGCTGAGTTTACATTTTCTGTTCTAGTGAGGTTGTACAATATAGTGTGAGACCTTTTCAGGACTTATGTCCTTTTGCTTCTTTGTAAGTGTTGCACTGCATGGCAGTGTCCACTTGCATACTTACTGCTTGGCTCACTTACATATCATAAAGTACATCAATCTGCCCTTAAGTGCCACATGTTTTACTTTGGATATGCAACGTCTTCCTGTGTCAGTCCATAGTGCCACTTAGGTGCATATGACTTGCACAGAAGTACAATGTATTTCTTTGAATCCCAGCCAACGATTTTGGTATGTGCATTTGTCACTGCTGAAGTGGCACCCCAACCCAATGTGCAAAATGGGAAAAGGGGTTGAGGATGGATGGATGGATACAGTGTCTAGATAATGTAGGTTATTCTTGGCATTTGCACTACTTGAGATGCTTTCCAATAAACACAGTAGACATTACACTACATGTAAGGTCTCCCATCCCTATTTCAATTAAACATTCTTTGAAGTTTTGGCTAAAGACCTACTATCTGCAACAGCTATATGTACGACATTATAATTCCTGATTTTCAGACACTCAGATATATAAATAAGAAATTCAGTTGCTACTTTCTTGTTGCTTACAACATGTACAAAGAAAAAACTTACATATGGCTTCTTAGAAAAGCAAATCTTCATAGCATTTCTCCCCGGTAATCATAGCTCCCTCATTTGTAACTTCTTAATTTTAAAAAGGAGCACTGACAAAGTTCTAATTAAATGCAAATATACCAGAAAAGCAACCATTAAGTGTTAAAGCTGTCTTGTCACCCTAGGTGGACTGATCTGTTATCTCTCCATAACATATATATCTGTTTTTGTACTTTACACACAGGAATCTACTTTCCTCATATTTCTTTTTTGAGTCAGTTATCAGATTGTACATTCTTAAATGTGACTCAATAAGTAGTTTATAAGTCCTTATTAGTTTTATTTCAGCCAATGTTTTAACCAATGTTTTTGTATCTGTTTTTGATTACAGAAACAATATTTTGTAATGCATATTTAATTTCTAACATTTTTATTATTTTAAGAGCTAAGAGTGTTGGGGTTTGCTGCACTGGATTGCAAATTTTGCAGCCCCACTAAACAATATACTTATGCAAGTGCACATCATTAAGATAAACAGCATTATTAGTAGGAACTTATCCATGTCTCTTATGATGTCATAGAGTACAGCTGCAACATGAGAAAATAGCTTTCTTGCAACCTGTGATATAGAATGACTTATATTTTGATTTCTCTGTGCGCTCCTTGTGCAAATGTGATAACATTATGTATTTTATGACATGTGGACATTTCTGAAACATGAAGATATTGCACTATTTTCTTGCTTGTTCCGTCCATTTTTTTAAACAAGAAACATCTTTATTAAATTATCATGTATGACATAGGCAATCATACATTTATATAAATGAAAACAAACCATATAGACATAATTTTAGTTACAAACATTATATATCACAAACATTATTGACATAATTTTAGTTGTAAACAGTATACATCACTTATATTCTATCCAGTCGTCAGTCAAACATTACATAGCTCATTCAAATCCTGTGTTCTTTTAAACCTTGTTCCTTCTTTGCATGTATTGTTTCCACAATTCAATTTTTTTCTATGTAATTTGCTCATACCCTTTCCTAAAGATCCCAATTCCAATTGCTTTATCCATGTCACTTTATTTACTACTTCTAGTACAGTTGGTTTAGACTTTGATTTCCATTTTCTAGTAATTGCTTTTTTTGGCAGCCACCATAATTAGACTCAGCAAGGCCTTACTATGTGTAGGCAATTCCGATTCTGTATCACAGCTCAAAAAATAATTTCCTTAGTTATACCAATTTGCTCATCCAGTATTTCTGACAGAGTAGTCTGCAGGGAATCTTTAAAGTCTGCCAACTCGTTATACTCCCAGAAGATACGTTTCCAGTTACCTCTTTCTCCCCCACCATACCTCCAACATTTGCTGTCTACCTGAGGAAAAAAATCTTTGGAGTTTACTTAGAATATAAAGATACTTATGTAAACACTTCCAAGCAATGATCCTAAATCTTCTAGACTTTGTTGCATATTTGAGAGACATACATATATCCTCCTATTGTTTCATTGTGAATTGCTTATCCAGTCTCTCTTCCCAATCATTTCTAACCTCCTCTGATTGATTCTTGAAGTTATCATGTAATATTTTGTATGCTTTACTTACTGTTAAATGTTAAGTTGTCTATCTCGCCTTCATTCTTGCTGGATGGGTTGGGCCGACCTCCCGCTCATTCTCTAAAAGCTAAAAGCTTCGAGGTTCCACCGTCTCCCCCTCCTATCACTCCCACCCATCCCAGCGTTTGCTTGGGTTTGGTTGTGCTTACGGTCGAGGGTTTGTGTTTTGCTTGGGGTTCCTTCGGTTCCTGGTGAGTGTTAGCTCTTTCTTTCTTTTGTTTTTACTTTTTTTTATTCTTTTTAGTTTATCTTAGATTAGATTTTAGATTATAGAGATATTTTTCCTTTTTCTATTTAAATTGTTTCTTTCTAAATCCCTTTTGGGTCTTCCTTCTCTTCCCCTAAGGGGTCTTTGTGGTTTGAGTGTGTTTGTAGTTTACTATAATTTTTGTATTATTATTCTAATTATTATATTAAATTATTATATTTTATTTGGTGTCTGTGTGTGTGTTTGTGTAGTGTGTGTTTGTGTACACCTAGTGTCGTTAAGGGCTATAAAGAAATCGGCTGCTCGAAAAAAAGAAAAGACAAATGGCGCTGTCAGAAAATGTCTCTGTCTTCTGTCTGCCTGCTTTCTGGTATGGTGCTGCAGCTGCAGCTTCTGAGCCCTGTTGCCCAGGTCCAAAAAAAAGTAAACGCTGAAAAAAAGAAAACAAGCTAATTCTGGGAGGATTCTGTGGCTGAGGATTCCCTGCGGAGCTCAAGTTGGAAGCCCTCCGGCCTCGGCTCGCGAGTGGCTCGGGCGACCGGGGTGAGCCTCCAGGTTGTTCAACCTTTGCCTGATATCTGCTCTTCTCCGGCCGAGGCCGGGGCCGAGCCCACAGTTATTCTGGCCCCCTCCGGCGGGGCGGGGCCGAGAGTATCGAACAGTAATCAGCCGGCAAGATCGCCCGGGCTTCTCCACGACGTCATCAGGAGCTCCCCGATCATCTTCCTTTCCTTCCGTTGCTGTCCTCTGGTTTAGAGGTCTCATCTGAGCTTGCCCTTCTGTGTCTTCACAAAGTGGTCATCGAGCAGGCGTGAGTCAGGCAGCACTGAGGTGGACTCAATCTCCGTAGCGTGACCCCCTCCAAGGCTCGTGCAGTCAGCCACTCATCCCAGTTTCCCACGTGATCAGTCGGGGAGTTCGGCGTCGGGCGCGGATGAGTTGGGCGTGTAGATGTCGAGGATGCGCGTCTTGGTCGGGCGATTTTGCTGGGTAGTGGGGTCGTCGTCGGCCCGGGTGTTCTTGTCGCTCTCTGGGGTGAGTGCTCCGTTGGCCTCGTCGGGCCTCACTGGAGGCGGCTCGTCGACTCACTCCTCCCCCTCGACGCAGGCCGGCTCCTCACCATGCGGTGCGGAGCGGGTCCTCATCACTCGCCCCGCGGGGGATTTGACAGGCACTGACCGGTGCTGCAGGGACTGGCTCACCTCCTGCACCACCTCTGAGTCTGGTCCAGGTCAGATGATTCTGGGGTCCCGGCGTTCCTGGCTGCACTCCCTTTGCAGACATGCGGCTCTCTCCCCTCCGCAGAGCCAGCCTCTCGGCGCGGACCTCCTTGAGCATCCCCTCTTGGCAGAAGAGGCTCCTCAGGAGCCCTTTTGGGGGAAGAAGCCCCTCAGAAGCCTGCTGAAGATCACCAGAGCTCTGAGGGAGGACCCACGCAGAGGTTCCCTGAGTGATTCACGTGACGAGTCTACAAGCGATTTCACAGAGGGGATGGTGTCTGGGAAACAGTGGCCCTCCCTTCCAGAGAGTCTGCGTGCCTGTCCGGCAGAGGAAATAAGAAAACAGTCGCGTCCTGGGTGCAGCCCGACCCCTCTCTATTGGTGTGCATGTCAAGGCTGCATATGGGCCACCTCACAGGTGTCCCCGCCAGGAGACCCTCTAAATTCATCACAGCTCCATCAGACAAGCAATTTTGCTAAAAGGGTTTCAATTCCATGATTGGTGGTAACTGCTGCCACAAAGAAGGAACTGGCTGATCAGTGCCACGAGCATCCACCTAACAGTATCAAGTGGTATGGGCGACACGCCTGCGGAACTATCTGCTTCTTGGAGAAGGAACTGCATGCTCTACCGCTCCCTTTCCATGGATCGTCAAAGGCTGGTCCTCGATGAGGAGCGAGATCTGGGGAGGTGGCTACATTTGGGCAGCGCATTTAGAATCGCGGCCAGTGACATTAAGGCGCAATCAAAATGGCCAGAACCTCGGGAGCCTCCTCTCTTACAACAATCTCCAAGGAGAAACATGCAAGCTTATGAGGTCCGCCCCTACCGCGGCTAGCCTTGGGAATGGGGGTGGTGTGCGTCGAACATCCTTAAGTGCGGCGGGGCAGGGGCCCTTTGCCTTTCTGACCCTCTCTTTTCCTCTCCTGTGGTGTTGCCCGACTGCCCGCGAGGGACGATGGGAGACCCTTTCTGTCTGTACCCGTTCCTGGCTTTCCCTACTCTCCCTAAGTACGAAGAAGCTCAAAGGGATTCCTTGTGAACGCAAGACCCCTTTCTTCGTGCACAATGCAGAGGCAATTCCGATTCTGGCGCTCAGAGGGGGGCTTAAATGGTGGAAGAAAACTAACCAAAGGCCAGAAGGGGGTCCAGTGAACGCCAGAGTAGCAAGGCTCGAAGGACCTCCTTAACCCAGAAACAGAGGGGATTCTTCCGATTTTGAGGTGGGAATAACAGGCCAGTCAGGTAGAGAAATCTGTAATTTGGCCTGTGCGCTATCCTCAATTCATCCCCTTTGGGCAAATGTTTCCATTCAGTGCTCCATGTTCACTGCTTGCTTTTCCCATGCAGTGGGGAATCCCTCGCTCAAAAGATTAAAAAATCCTTTCTGACGTGCATCAAATCAGTTCTCAAAATCAAAGCCACCAAAAATTCTTCAGCCCAGTGCCAGCAGACCAGCCAGTCATTCTACCCCTTGCAGTTTTGTTCCGGGTGTTTCCAGGGATGGGGCAGCTGGGCTGATTTTGGATCTCATCTCCTTTTTAGAAACAAATCAGGTCAGACAAGGTTTGTCAATGGCTGACCATTCTTCCAAATTTTTGCGAAAATTTTTTCCATGAAATTCCTTGTCGGGGGCCGATTTTAGATCTCCTTATAGATAACATAAACAGTCAAAGAACGAAGATTTCCTGGGTCTTCTGGTGCCATCCATTTCTTTCAGGGTTCTGGCAGAAAAAGATTCTGTGCTCCAGGCTGTTGGGGTCAATGCGCTGGCGGTGATACTCATCTTCTCCCCAGGGGATTGCAACCACATGGACCAACCACGTGGGATCCTTTTTTCTCTCTGGTCCAGCGACTGAACACCCTGGCCCCCGCCGCTGGTCACGCGTTTTCCACAGTTGGCATCTCATGTGGTGCGACAAAGGATTCCAGTTCTACTTTTTGGCCTATGTCTGTCTTCTGCATGCTTAGATACCAGAAACATCTCTCCCTGGTCGGGTGAGGGCATAATCAGGCACAACCATCAACCACGCACAATTTCAAATTACCAAAAACAGTCTGTTGTTCTCAACAGCCACAAATGCAAAGGAGCATTAGAAGCCAACAAAAGACTCCAAAGCCATCCAGGTCCATGAGATGAACAGACATGTGGTCTCTGTCAGGTCATGGATCCTTCAGGCAAGAACAGACACAATGAATCCGCAGTTCTCCGGCTTTCGGGCTCTTCATGGGTGGCGATTTACCTCCAGCGTTCACACAATGATACCATCATTCCCCGGAAGTCAATCACATTTTGATTGACAATGGTCATGCTGCTATGCTCAATGTCTCACACCATTCCCCAGCAGTCTGGGGGGAATACTCTATTGTTCAAAGTGGATTGGGCGCTCCTGTCAACGCTTTGCTCCCCCCACAACAGGGTGAGCCAGCTGAGCTGACTTGCCTTTGGCCCAGGGGCTTCAATCAGTTTGGCCGACATCCAGCCATGCATTTGGCATAGAAAACACCCGATCTTGCAACATACAGAAAGCTAGTGGCGAAGAGGGCTTTTTGTATTTACAGCCCCTTCAAGACTCTCTCACAGCCAGTGGTTTCCCCTTTCTGTCGTTTTCATGACTTACAATGGGGTGGGTCATACGCTCACAAGGCGGACAGTGATCCACCAAATATTTCAGTTTCATGTCCCTAGTTCATTGAACTGTAGTGCTTGGCACCGTTTTTCTCCCAGCACATTCGCTATCCTCATGAGTACTTTGCTTACATCCATAGAAGCAAAGCTCATAAATCTTCCCTTTGAGTGAAAGCCCAGAGTGAGTGTAAGCGCTTCTTCCTCTGGGCCTCTGATCCGGCACATGCGCCCTTATACCTCCTTCCAGCTCCAATCTTTAAAGTAGCCTTCACTCCCTTTCCTCCATCAGGCCCTGCCTTAGTTTAAGGCTCCTTTCAAGTTTGGCTTTTCATCTTTCTGTATGGAATCTGCCCCTTTGTCCCTAAACTTTGCAAAGCCTTTTTTTCGCTATCCCTCTCTTGGCCTCCTTGATCTCTTTCCCTCTCACTGGGACTAAACCTCAGTTCCTTTGCTTCCAGCAGTTCCTTAGACCTATAGCTTTCGTCCTTCATGGCTGTGATTCATTTCTTTATATCCTCCGCCTTCAGTTCATTCTTCCCATAAGCTAAATTTCAGAACTTCAAGCACTCGGTGTTCCAACATCATATCTTTTTGTGCCATTCTCACACTACTCCATGCAGGTCTTCTTGAATCCTTCCTTATAGGTCAATCCAAAAGATAAATCTAGTTCAGCATTGCATCTCTCTCTTATTATTAATCTCTCCCTAGGATTTAAGCACTTTTTCTGGATGTTTTCAAAATAATCCTAAATTTTCCAAAATCTTCCTTCCTAACAATTTTTGAATCTCATCTGATCTTCTGTTTTGTCCTCTCCTAGCTTCAAAGCATCAAGTTCATCTAGTTTTATAACTTCCTCTTTCTGAATGGCTAATCATGTTGCTTGAATTTATGAGGTTGGACACCTCTCCGCCTAGAAAACCTCCTTCTCATTCCATCAGAGCTATTAGTTTCACTTTTCCTTGATTCCTCTTATTTTCGAGAAGCTCAGCTTCACATCAATTGAAAACACACTAATTATGCTTTATCTTTTGTTCCATATAGCTTCTATCTATACAGAAACTATTGACCCAAGCACTTCATTGTCAAACGTTAAACCACCGACTACAAAGAACAGAGTAGGCCTTGTCCCTTAACAGCAGCTTTTTGCCTAAAGGAAAGACAACAACATATAATTTAAATGTGATCTCCATAGACACCATGACTTCAGTTGAGTATTTCTGCGCCTTCTGAGAGAAATCTCCCCAACTGTGGACAGACCTAATGAAAATTAAGCCCACTGACCAGTCTTTCCACCAAACCTTTCTTGAATTTATATATTATGCATATTTCTTTTTTCGACATGACAGACACCCTTTCTCATCCTGTCAAAGAGATCATTTTTCAGTGCTACTCATACTTATTAACTACAGTGTTCCTGAGATTTATAACTGAGGGTAACTAATAAAGCAGCAAGGTGCAGGGGCAGGCCCCGGGCCGGGTTGGCTCAACTCTTAGGGGCTTTAGGCGCCTATCGATCCAAGGCTAATTCAGGCTCCATTCCAGCAAGGAAGACTTTATTGTTCTTAAGCGGACTTCCTTTTTCTTCCGTAGACATAACCAGCGTTCTACTGTTCCCAGGAGTCTGTTCCGTTAGGACCTCCTGGACAAATGAGACCTGGGGGTTGTGTCTTCTGTTTCTCTCTTAAGGTCCCCCTCTTTTCTTAACATATAGAAGTTATGTTCTTTTTTTGTTGATCCATGTAAGGTTTCTCTTCTTCTTTCCTTTCTCTTATAATCCCCAGATCTGACTTCAGTTGGCCTGGACAGGTTATTCTCCTGAGGTAGCTTGGACCTCTCTTTCTAGGGTAGTTGGAGCCTTTATATGGTATTATGCATATAAGAGGCTTCAACATGTAGGTCAAGAACCAGGCTCCTTAGAGGGTAGGTATGGGAGGTTTTACAGTTATATTTTTTAACAGCAACCTCTGTTCTAGATTCTCCTAAAAATTCTACCAGTGCTGGCCTTTCCCTTAGGACTGCCCATTTATTTCTCATTGCCTATACTCTGGTAATCAATCTTTGATAGGGAGGCCAATCACTAGCCTGCAGTCCAAATAAATTATTGGCCTCTTCCCATGATATTACCTTTCCCTCTCTAATTATTTGCTCCCATAACATTGGTTCTTTTGCCAGTTTTCTCCAATAAATTCCAGCCCCCTCTTGCCTGTTTTCTGTATCCCTAATTGCAGTCATCCCTATCTTCAGAATTTCCTTTCTCCATTCTTGTGTTGGCTCAGTTCTTAGAATACTTTCTGCTACTTGATGAATATAAGATTCTTTATGGTTATTGTTATTCTCCTTAAGGATTTGCATCCAAAATCTTAGTCTCTCCTTGTATCTTGAGCTTCCCCCGTTTCATCATCATCCCTTTCCACTGTGAATTATAGTTTTCTGTTTGTGCTATGTATAGGAGCCTTAACTGTGTAACTCTGAAATACCCCTTCAAATCGGATAATCCCAAACTGCCTTATTCTATTGGAAGAATCAGCATATCCCACTTGACTCTTGTCTTCCCCTCCCAGATAAAATCCTTCGGCTCTTTTCTAATTGCTATCCACAACTTCTCCTCTGGTTGATAAGTATACCTGACCTATGTATAAAACTAAAGGGATTACAAATATTTTAACTGCTTGTATCTTGCTATCCGTCAGTATAACAGAGCTTCCAATTTCTCAGTTTTTGAATTATCTTTTTTTAGTCTCTTCCCACATATCCTTAGCTGCAAAACCAGAGTCCTTTTTAATTCATACTCTTAAGTACTTCACTTTATCATGTCCCCATAAATATGGATATTACTGAACCAATTTGTGTGTGGGCACATAATTTACAGCTATTGACTTTGTTTTAGCTTCATTAATTTTGTATCCCGAAAAGATCTGAAACTGCTTCAAAATGTTCCACAACACTAAATGCCCTTTTTCTGGTTTTATCAGGTATAAAATAATATCATCTGCAAATACAACCAACTTTTCTTGACTACCATACCGATTATATTCTTGAATTTCTGAGTCACTTATTTTCTTTGCCAGTGGTTCTAAACATAATGCAAACAACAAAAGGGAAAGAGGATACCCCTGAGTGGTTCCTCTGCTCAAACAGAAATTATCAGAGAGGAACCCACCCACTTTAATTTTCACATCTGATCCCTCATATATTCTCTTGATAAACCTTATAATTTTATCAGGGAATGCAAATGCTTCCATCATCCTGCTCATAAATTCCCAGCTTACTCTGTCAAATGCTTTCCGTACATCAAGACTCACCAACAGCAGTGGTATTTTCTCAAATTTCACTTCTGCTAATGTGTCAAATGTTTGCCTCCCTTCCACAAAACCACATTGATTCATATCTATCAATTTTGGCATCACCGTTGCCATTCTTTTAGCCATTGTAGACATAAATGCTTTATAATCATGGTTTAGGATTAAAATGGGCTTGTATGAAGAGTGGATCTGATGGGGTTTTACTCTCTTTTAGGTATTACAGTCACCACTACTTTCCTCCATGATGTTAGTACTTCTCCACTTGAAATACTGTTAAACAAAACCTTCCAGATCTTTATCATTTTTCCCTTTAAGCTTCTAAACTGCTACAGGAATACCATCTATTCCTGGGGAATTTCTTTTGGATTGGTTATACATCACCTTTTTTATCTCATCTCCTATGCTAACTGCTAGTAATTGAGCCTCATCTGCCTCTAACCTTGGCATATTTAATTCTTCTATAAACAGTTCCATTTGTACCTTTTCTTGATTTCCATATTTCTCTGCTTTATACAGACTTTCATAAAAAAATTTCTGAAGTATTACTTGTACTGCTATAGGATCTGTTGCTATCTTCCTTGTTATAGGCTCCCTAAGCTTAGAGACAACTCTTTCTTCTTTCTGTTGCCTGAGTTGTGCTAAAAACTTTTGTGCTCTAGACTTATCATTAAAAAACAGTTGCTTTATTTACAGCAATATTTCTAAACTTGTGCATATTATCGAGATAATTTCTTATTTTCTGTTTCTGCTCCTGTACTTGTTCTGTGCGATTCCCCCTATTCTGCAATACTTTAACATTTGTCAGTCCCTCTAAGTAATTCTTGCTACTTCTTACCCATATCCCTCTTCCTTTTATTACCACCCTATTTTAAACTCCGCTTTAATTTTATCCCACTCCCTAGCTATAGTTTCTGAAGAAATTTCTGTCTACTCTAACAACTCCCGAATAATTTCCACTACCCATTCCTTAAATTCCTCTCTTGTCAACAGTTAAGTAGGAAAGTGCCAGTGTCTCATTTTTATTTCATTACCCTGCATTTTTATTTTAGTTATTATTGGCCCGTGATCACAAACAGTTATTGGAGGGATATCAAAACTTTCAGTTAAATGTACATGTTCCTGTGTAATGCAAGTTCCTTTTAGTCTTGGCCAGTTTTTGTATCTTGGAGAATAATATGTAAATTCACTCTAAACTCCTGCTACTGAATTTGCATTTTCCATGCCAAATATTTTCATAATTTTTTTCAAAAATCTACCCTTCTTTGTTATATTTTCCCTTCTGGGCCCCCCAGACACATCTTCACTGCTGCAAATCAAATTCCAGTCCCCACCTATAAGCAATATTCCCTTCTCAAAGATGATTATTTCTCCCAGAATTTTCTTAAGCTCCTTTATAGCAGTTTTAAGTGGAATATAAATACATGCCAATGTAATCATCCTCCTTGCCAGTAGCCCCTTAGTATACAAATCTAAATTATTATCTTTTTTATCCTCTCCTATCACTATCGGAGCTCCTCTTGAAATTAATATAAATACTCCTGTTTACCTTTGTCCCAGGTATTACACTGAACAACTGCCCTAAAAACCTTTCTTTATCAAATTCACATCTTCAGTTCTTTCCAAATGTGTCTCCTGTAGCATAGCTATTTGCACTCTACATTTTTAACATAGTTCACTACTTTCTTTTTTGTATATATCTTTGAGACATTAACATTTAAAGATAATATAGAAAGTATCATAATGTTAAAAAAAAGTTTTATTTCCACCTTTTATATGTAACAGCTTTTTTGTTAAGTATCTAGTTCCAGCTTTTGTGTTACATGCATACAGTAATGTTTGACAGGTTGATCTTTTATACAGTTGATTCTTATCATATCCATTTAGCCTTTGCCATATCTTGCAAATATTTTTGTTTTATAGGAAGCCCTCAAAAAAAAAAAAAAAAAAAAAAAAACAAATGCACCCCTAAAACCTATTAATACTAACACACGAAACTATGTACATATTCAAATATTGAAGTCTTACACTCCTAATAGGAATAATTGTCCCAAACTGACAGCCACACATTTAGACTTGGGTTAACCTGAAAAGAAGGTTATCCATGCTAAAATGCATGGTACAGCCTTTGCTTCTACTAAGTGTTGTCTGGTTTTGTCTTATCTTTATTCCTCTCCCAGGTTGGGCAAACACTTGAATGCTTTCAGAAAACATTATCTACTAGCCATTCAAAGAAAGCTATTAAAAGAAAAGAAAGAAGTATTCTGGTTTTATTGCTCTTTATCAGATTGCGTATATGGAGACATGAGAACCAGATACAGATTTGTTTCTACAATAATTGATTTAATCATTTGCTAGAGGAAAGCTTTATTATACTCAATGTGCTTTTTTATTTATTTGTTTTCTCTTAGAACTTATTATTTCAAGCCAAGAGCCTTAATCCAGTCATTCCACTATGCAAGAATGAGAAAAAGAACATTGTTTTTTTCTTGTATCATACTCTTTTGACGAGACTTTTCTTCTTTTTTTACTTTGCAATGCCTACATTTCTTAAAAGTGAAGAAGGAGAAAGAGAAAAGAAGGGGGGGACCTGTTTATTGTCCCCATTACACTTAAAAATAGCTGAGAAAACTTCACTTTATAGCATGCAGATTCAGGCACTTTAAAATATTACTGTTAGAAACATAATTTTCTTTTACTTTCAGTTAACTCTTTCCCTCTTCTTTCCCTTTTCTAAGTGTTCTTCCAAACATTAATGACATGAAGTAGGGCATATGCTTTAGAGTCCCCTGCAGGTTTAGTCAAAAAGTCCAATATTTCCAGGTTTTCTTTTTCTGCCATATTTCACAAATATAATCAATGCTTTGTAATCCCACATTTATTTGTCAATTTCCAACCTGCTGGTTTTATTTATGTTTTATCTCCATCTACCAAATCCAGTGTCTGTTTCATTTTCAATGTACTCTTGGTTCTTCTAGTCAATTCTTGTGCTTTTTTCTGTTTCTCAAGCATTTTCCGTTGAAACACTAGAAAATGTTTCATTGGCATAGTCTCTCTGTGGTGTTTATTACCAGAAGTACAAGAAGCAGAATCTCCTTCTGTTTCACAGCTCACTTTTTTGGACAAACTTTTGTATTTCCTCCTTAGCATGTTCTTTAGCAAAAAAGATTTTGTCCCTCCAGGAAAGAATATTCTGAAGATAGCTGGGTACAGCAGTTTAGAATCTTGACATTTCCTGATTAGTGGAATAAATTTACTTCTCTTCTGCCTGGTGTATAGCGAGTAATCATTTTCCAGAAGCACTCTACTGTCTCCCACTTTTAGTACTTTGTCCTTCTGCCACAGTGTTGTCAGAATCAACTCATTCTGCTGGTAGGATTGCATCTTTACTATTAAAGGTCTAAGCTGCTTTCTCATGACCATGGATCATACATAATATGTGCCCTTTCAGTTAACAACTCCTGCTGTGAAATACCAGTCCAGTTGCTTATTTTTGCTTTCATAAAATGAATGCAGTCTGTTCTTTCCAGCTTATTTGGTTCAGTATAAAATCTCAGGTTTTCCCTATGTGGTGTGTCCTCTAATTCTATTAGTTTTTGAAATATTTCTTCTTGAGCAGCCTCATATTCAGCCAGCCTTTTCTTCATTTTGACTTCTGATTTTTGCAGTTTTATCAATTCATCTAAATGTTTGTTTAAAGCTTCTTCTATTTTTTCCAGCATTTTGTTGTTTGGGTTGATATATTCCATCAAGGTTTCATTTATTATAATCATCTCTTGGTACATTTGACTTATTTTTTCCTCTAGGTTACTGGAAGTCATGTCTTGTACCAGAGCTGGAGATTGCATTTTTCGTTGCTGAACAGCTACAGAATTCTTCCCAGTCAGTGTTTTTTCCTCACCTTTTGTGATTGATTTTCTTTCAGGTTCTCTGAATTTTTTTTACTAGCATCCAGGTAGTGGACTTACTAGCCAGTTACTGCAATTTACCCAAAAATATGAGTTTACTGTCTCTCTGTTCTGAGTTTCTGTTTTCACTCTTAGGGACAGATGAAATTAAGCTGTTACTCAATGTGCAGCCATCTTGGATGTCATTGATTGTCCCATCCATTTTGATCAGTTCACTACAGGATTCTATCTCACTTCCCATTTCCACCTACAGAAACATGCATGTATGGATATAGAGGGGAGCTAGTAGTGAAAAGAAATGTTTGACACAACATCTAAATCAAACAATCTGTATTAAGCTAATAACAAATAAAACAACACCAACCAACTTTGCCACAAACACTTCCATGGAAATTAAAAAACCTGTTTTTACTGTTTGAGTACTTTTCCTCCAATCGTGAACTTCATCAGAAATGGCATATCGTTAAAAACAATTTCATTATATAAACATAGGCAGAAAATGACACAAAATCAAGAAATAATGAAACTATTACTTAATCTTGACAGGTTGTAGTCATAACCATCTGCTGAAAAAAAAAACATGGTAATTTAGACCTGCGAGAATGATAACTAAAAATACTGCAACAAGAGTTCCCTAAATTCATGGTAATTGGACTAGTTATCGCCCCTAGAATTTTTTTGATACATTCTCCAGTACAAAAATGTGAACTTTCAAAAATTTGGAAATAATAAACTATGTTTTGCAAGTGCAATATTATTTTCCTCATTTTTAATACTGTTAACACATCCATAAATTCTTCAGGTTTGCCAATATAAAAAGAAGGACAGGAAGTATACAATGCAATGTAAACAACACGACTGATCTATAATTAAAATGTCCTTTGAGAATAAATCAGGTACAACCCACATAGATTTCCTTACCTTGAGATTCGGGCAAGATCCAGCACAAGGCATCCTAGGCAGCTACCTAGGGCCTATTGCTGGCTGGGGGATCTCATAAATATTAAAAAAATAATCTATCCCAACCACATCAAACTTGATTATCATTTTACTTCCTTGTTTTGATGTGTGGAAAGTTCCAGGAAGTTTCTTTCTCATTGATTCAAATGTGGAGCCAATATGAGAGAGAGAGACAGACAGACAGACAGACTTCCTGGAGCTTTTCGCAGTCAAAGCAGAATAGTATAGTATTATTGAAAGACATTGCCATGGAAGCAAGCTGTTGCAGAATGGATGTGCAAAAGCAGTATTTATTTTGACAACTGGTGACAGCAAGCTATTGCAGAAGTGCAGGATAGCACAGTTTTTGTTTTTATAAGGTGGAAGTAAGCTGTAATTTAATGCTGTGCAAGGAAGCCACTGTAGAATGCAGAGCAGCTTTTTGGACAGTGTGCAAACCAATCTTTGGTATGTGTACTTATGCCATGTTTAAAACAAGGGGATCCCTGGTATGCTGTGGCAAGGTTTTCTGTGTGTGTGTGTGTGTGTGTGTGTGTGTGTGTGTGTGTGTGTGTGTGTGTGTGTGCGCGCTGCAGTTGGTCCATGTAATTTTGATTTTATTTTATTTTTTATTTTATTTAGCATTTGTTGACTGTGTTAGTCCCACTAGGCTAGTAGCCTCTTTTCAGAGGAGATCCTAGGTGGTATTTATACTATTTGTTGAAATTTGGCCAGGGCATTGAGGACTTTCCCCTACTCTTTTCTGTAGGTACCACGGGATCTTTTACATCCACCTGAGTTATCGCCAACTCAAGCAGGTGGGGCCTCAGTTTAATATCTCTTCTGAAAGATTTCACACTGAGGAGTGCAGCATCCCCCTTATACTGCACTGCTGTGTCAACAATTGATCTGCCTGATGTTGGAATAGAACCCACAGCCTTCTGCACCAAGACAAGTGTGCTACATTTTGCATCACTGACACTTCACTGACACTTTGTAAGGAAAGCAGAGTTGCACTTAAGGCTCTGAGTTGTTAGCAAATTCCATCTTGTAATCAAAAGTCCATGGTTTAAATCATTCCACCTCAGTTTTCCTAATATGTGACATTGAGCAAGACACTTAACAAGGCAGTGCTTCTGGGTCACCCCTGAGAAGGGGTGGTTTGTCCAGTTTATCTGATTATGAAACAGAGAAAATAATTCTTAAAAATCTTAATTTTGGGGGCTTTTGTCCCCCCCCCCAACATTATTTTTGGCTTTATTAAGAATTCTTGTGTAAAGAAATTGAGCAATTTTTTTTGTCTCTTTCTTGTGAAATGTGTCACTTTCTGGTAAAAGTGCCATGGACTGCAATACCTAAATGATAGCAAACGTGAATTTCAGACTATGTACCCTTCAGAAAATGCTTGTTAATGTAAAACCTGCTATACTTGCCAATTCCTAATTACATAAGACCAATATTTAAAATGTGTTCTTGATTTTTGTCTGTCTGTCTCTGATTCTTGAGCTAAGATATTAGGAGAGCATGGAGGGTGCAGTGGGTTGCACTGTATGGTTCTCACAACAGCAGGCTGAAGTATACTTCTCATAGGATCACATACCAGGCTAAGGTCTTTTGAGCAAGTAATCTGTGTAATATTTCTAGTAAAGCAGGGTCAGAGATTGCTGTGTATGCAAGGCAGAGACTGCCTCTGAGTAGTCTGTATGAATCAGAATAAAGTGACAGTGATTTTAGATGATCCATGTAGGACAGATGCTGAAGACCTTGAATTTTCCTTTTGAGGAACCTTTGTGTGGTCTCCAATTGCTGCAGGTGATTAGAAAGCTACATACAAAAAGGGGCATTGTACTCAATTATTGGCCTGATGAGGGAAGAGTACAGGGAAGTTATAACGTCTTTTTTTCTGGAGGCAATGCCCTTACTTATTAGATGAGCAATATAGAATGCCCGTCTTAGCACTGTGGAGACATGGTGGTCAGAGGTAAGGTTATTGTCAACCTGTGTGCCCAGGTCTCTCACCAATGACTGCGTACTTAAGGTGTTGCTATTGATGTGGTAGTTAGCAAGAACATCACTCTTACCAAAAGGGGATGATAATACATGTTTTCTGCATTGAGGTTATGGCCATGACATTGGCAACAGTCATTTGTTTGGTAAGCCCCTCTTGTAGGACATTGACATAATTTGGAGATACTGTGACCGCTCCCAGTTTGCAGTTATCAGCAAACGTTGTCAGCCACAGACGTTTAGTTTTTGCTTGTAGTTCAGAGAAATAGATTCCAAACAATAGAGGTTTCAAGACTGATTCCTGTGGAACACCACTGGTTACAGGTCTGCTGTTGGAGGTGGATTCCCCTATTTTGACTATATGGGTTCTATCAGTGAGCCAGTTCATGACCCATCTAATGATATAAGGGTTGATACATAGCTGGGTGAGTTTATCAATGATGCCTGATTGGGGGATAATGTCAAACCCCTTGGCTAAGTCTAGGTAGGCTGTATGCACAGTTTTCCCCTCATCCAGGGCGTTGCTGACTGCCTCGAAGAAGTCCACCAGGTTTTAACAGGTGTGATCTCCTTTTGACAAATTCAAACTGAGTATGGTCAAGTGTTTGGAGATTACATACATCTTTGTTGATAAGGTTCATGTGGATTCACTCCATGGCCTTGCAGATAAGTCTAATCAGGCTAATAGGTCTATAGTTCTTGTGATCAGCTTAAGCACCACCTTTATGCAAGGCAATAACAGTGGCCATTTTCCATTCAGCTGGGACAAAGCTGGCGCTTAGACTGTGACTGAAAAGAGTACCCGATGATATTGCTAATTCTTGTTGGAACCCATGTAGGATGCAGCCTAGGATGTTATCCAGTCCAATAGATGCTGTTTTTTTTCAAACATCTTTATTAAATTTATACATATGACAAAGGCTGTCTTACATTTATATAAATGAAAAACCTACAAAATGATACCACTTTAGTTGCAAACAGTTCATATCACAGACACAATTGAAACAACTATAGTTGTAAACATTATACATCATTTATAAACAATCCAGTCATTGACAGTTAAGCATTATATAGCTCATTCAAATTCTGCCTCTTAAACCATGTTCCTGCTCTGTGTATGTTGTTCCCACAATTCCCATTTTTTCCTATATAGTTTGCTCCTTCCCTTTTCTAAATATCCCAATTCCAGTTGTTTTATTTCTGTTGCTATATTCACTACTTCTAGTAAAGTTAGTATAGACTTTGATTTCCATTTTCTAGTAATTCCGTTTTTGGCAGCCACCATAATTAGACTCAGCAAGGCTTTACTATGTATAGGCAATTCTGATTCTGTAGCATAGCTCAAAAAAATCATCTCCTCAGTTAGTCCAATCTGCTCACCCATCAGCTCTGATAGAGCGGTCTGCAGGGAATCCCAAAAGTCTGCCAGCTCATCACACTTCCAAAAAAATTGTTCTCAGCTACCTCTTTCTTGCCCATCACACCTCCAACAATTGCTATCCACCTGGGGAAAAATTCTTTGGAGTCTACTTGGGGTATAAAAATACCCATGTAAACACTTCCAGGCAAAGATTCTAAATCCTCTAGACTTTGTTGCATATTTGGGAGATATACATATATCCCCTCATTGTCACTTTGTGAATTGCTTATCCAATTTCTCTTCTCAAGCCTTTCTAAGCTCCTCTGATTGATTCTTATAATTATCATGCAATATTTTATATGCTTTGCTAATTATTCCTTCTTTAATCTGTTCTAGATTTATTAAAAATTCTACCAGTGCTGGTCTTTCATTCAGGAGCCCCCTATTTCTTTATCTTTGCCTATACTGTGATATCAGTCCTTGACAAGGAAGGCAATCTCTCTAACCCGCAGTCCAAATAAATTATTGGCCTCTTCCCATTCTATTACATTTCCCTTTCTAGTTATTTACTCCCAATACCTTGGTTCCTTTTCCAGTTTTCTCAAATTCCAGCCCCCTCTTGCCTGTTATCTGTATCCTTAGCCACAGCCAACCCTATTCGCAAAATCTCTTTTCTCCATTTTTGTGCTGGTTTGGTTTTTAGAATACTCCCTGCTATTTTATGAATATAATACTCTGTATGATTTTGGTTGTTCTCCTTGAGGCTGCATCCAAAATCCCATTCTCTCCTTATTTCTTGAGCTTCCTCCCTGTGTCAGCATCATTCCTTTCCACTTTGAATTAGTTTTCTGCTTGTGCTTAACTGTGTTGGTAGATGCTGTGTTTTTGGACTTAGAGAAGACATTTACAACCTGCTCTTTAGGGATGCAATGTAGGGGACAGGTGGTAGCGATGTAATGATGTACGTGTGGCAGGGTCAGGGGAGTGAAGTTTTCACAGAACCTGTTGGCCAACAGGTTAGTCTGTCCACAGGCTCAGTTTATGTTGTTTCATTAACTACCAGTTCAGCACAAATCTAGGCCTTTCCATTTAGTTTATGGATGTAACTAAAGATACCTTATAGTTGTCCTTAGTTGAGGAAGCTAATTTGGATTCGTAGTTTGCTTTGGAGGACTTCAAGCTGAGGAGGGAGTGTTGCCAGTATAGGGCTTACTCCCTCTTATTCTTAGACAGAACATTTTTCCTCTTATTGTAAATCCTGTTAATCGCAGTTGTCCACCAGGCAGGTTTGCTCTTCCTTGAGGAACTTGTTTTGGTCCTTTCAGGTATGGCTTAGTCAATGTAGTTATACAGGTGCTTGTGTAAAGCATTGGTGTAGAACTATGCATAATTCCATCTGAGGGGGAAGGTGCAGTGAAGCTATTTATACCATCCCATAAGAGGCTATAATCTGCTTTGGAGAATTTTTTTTAGTTTAGTTGCTGCTGGGCGGGTACTTGTGATAGTTACTTTGAATGAGACTGATTTGTGGTCAGTTCTCACTAGGGAAGACCTCAGAGTGGGGGTACAACAGTGGTCCCCCATATTGGTAAGCACCAGATCCAGGATGTTGACACCCCTTGTGGGGTATCAACCAGCTGGTCCAGGACACTGAAATTAACAAAGTCAAGAAACCTTTGGGCAAGTGAGTTTGAGCATGAGTAATTTACCCAGTCAATGGATGGGTAGTTAAAGTCACACAAAATCATGGTGTCCGGATGTATCTTGATAAACTCAAGTAGATCCAAATAGACACAGTGGGTGTCCTGATTCATGGAGGGGGTCCTGTAGCTAGCAATGACTTGAACAGGTGTCCCTACCAATAGTTAATTGCACCTGAAGTATCTCCATGAATCGTACTGTTTAATCTGGAGATGTATTTATATTTAATGAATATTGATACACAATCTCCTTTAGTTTTCACGTCTTCAGTTTGTGGTCTGAACATGTGGAAGGAGGTGTAACCTGATATGGCTGGGGTGCTCACCACAGCCTTGAACCAAGTCTCCATGACTGCACAGATGTCTGTGTCTTCCTAGGTGAGGACTGCTTCCAGTGAGTGCAGTTTCATGTTAAGACTCCTAGCGACTTCTAGGTCATTATTTATGTATTTGTTTATTCATTTCATCACAAACAGACAACTGAGGTGCATGTAATTATGTGTGAGCATCATCTTATCAATCATGCTCTTTGGGAATGATTCTGGATTTCTTTGTTTTGTTGACAGTGTTTTTTATTATTTGGCTGTGAATAAACTGGACAGCATACAATATATGGGTTTATGCTAATATTGTAATTATGATTACTTTTTAGTTTAGCTTATTTTTTTGCAGGCACACTTATGAAATGCATTGTGTTGGACTATAACACTTTGCCTTGTACTTATCGCAGATGAGTAAGTCTAATAACTGTCTAATAGCTGTTAAAGAGCTGCTTCCTATAGTGCAGGGTTTGATTCCCTCACCTTCATTTTGTCTGTTGTGTGACTGCGACCATTCACTTTGCCAGATAGTGCTCTTCGACTGCCTGTGAAAATGGACATTTAAATTCAGTGGGTTATGCCAGGCAATTAGCAAATGAATTACACATTTTTTTGAAGTCCCGCACTCTTCAACAGAACCAGTAATCAGTGTTCACTATAAACTGTATGACTAGATCCCAGCATGTTTTTGTAGCTTAATAGGTTGTCAGATGCATTTTTGATAGACGTGAGTTTCAAGGGAAGAGACATTTACTGTTGGTCATACAAAGTGTGTTTTCAATGTGGGAGTGTTTTGTTTTGTTTAGCAAATGGCTGTCAGTGTTTATACTGTAAAATTTGAAACTACATTTTTAAATTAAGCCCAAGTCTGTAATAACTGTAAAAGTAAAGAAGAAAATAGTATGCACTCTGAAAGGTTTGAACATTTTTTACGATAACTGAGGAGAGACAGCCACATAACTGGATATTGGTATGGCTTGAGGCCCCCATCTATTACCCTGCCTAGGGTCCCATTTGACCATGATCTGAATTTGCTTGATATATATAGCAGTACTAATTACAATGGCCACATTTAAAAGTGATTATAAGTCTGCTCACAATATCTACATGATTCTTGACAGTGTTCCTTTAGAACATCTGTAATAAGCCACCAATGTATATAATTCTGCCAGAAACTAAAGAAAAAAACAGTATCAAATGAAATCATGTAATCACTTATTCCAGAATTATGTATAAAAACAATTTGAGCTGATGCTGATAAAATAGAATTAAATTTAACACATCTAGCAGATAAAATTTCATCCTTAACTGAACTAACAAAATCAAGAGAGCAGTTCCTCTCCAAAAACATATTACACAACTTATCCAACTCTGTTAGGAAAACATGATCATCAGAGGAAAGCCTTGACGAATGTACCATTTGCCACTTCATTATATTATGTTTTACCTTAAAGGATAATTACTAATCCAGTTTTGTCTGTTTTCATCCGATTCAACTATGAGTTGTTGGATCTGACTGGATCTGACCTCGGCAATGATCCTGAAGCTTTTCAATTCCAAGGCTCTCATTCCTCCCCTACCTATAAGTCCCTGGTCTCCACCCTACTACCTCAGATCTTGTTTGCTGCCTGAAGTGTTTGGTCATTCATCCAAGGGCTCCTCTATTCCATATCCTTTCTGGTACTTTTTATCTAACTCCTCCCTTACTGAGAAAGTTTCACTCTTTCCAGTTTATTATAAAGCTGTGCTTAAAATTTTCTCAACTTAGGTATGTTTTTTCTAGTTAGTAAGTCTGTTTTGAAAATAGTAAGATGTTTTTCTATTTATTTATTTTTTATTTATTTAACATTTGTTGACCGGGAATGTCTGACTAGGACGGAGCCTATTTTCAGTGGTGACCCGGGGAGAAACACTCCAGATGCGTGTCTTTGGAATGTGGGAGGAAACTGGAGTACCCGGAGGAAACCCATGTGAATGCAGGGAGGGCATGCAGACTCCACACAGAAGGCACCCCAGATGAGAATCAAACCAGAGAACCTCTTGCTGTGAGGCGACAACGTTAACTACTACACCACTGTGCGACCTTTTCTTCTAGTTCATAGCTGAGTGTTTTATAGAATTGTTTAGAACTATTTACCTTAGAATAGTTGTATTTAGTGTATAATTAGTCACCTAGATAAGTTTAGTCAGTCAGTATCGTGTGTATATATGTTTTACCTTTTTCTTCTCCGTGACTGATGTTTAAGGATTTAAAAAGTACATGGATTGTGGGTATAAGTTGCCCCACCAGAACCCATACTCCCTCTGTGTCTGTTGTTTAGGGTAACTCATTTGTATGCTGTTTGTCCAGCCTGTAGTTCATTCAGCACTCAAGTGTCACAAACTCGATGTGAAAAACTGTCAGGAGACGCCTTCCTCCCCAGACAGGATCTGGCATCCCTATTTCTTCTTCATCCATTTCATCTCCCATAACCAAGGACAAGGAATACAGGTAGAAACCAGATGCAGAAAAGGACAAAGAAAAACTTAAAGAGAAGTCAAAATAAAAAGGTGACTCTGAGAAGCTCTGTAAGAGAACTCCAGATCCTTCCCTGTCTTTGGAATCAGATCTAAAGGTACAGAGGATATCTGAGCCAACAGTCACTTGGCCCCATACATTTCCGAATCGACAATGCTTCTCACCGGAAATGGTCAGCCCCAGACTTCACACTCTTATTCTTCAGGAGATGTGCTAATCTAGACTACCATCAGATGGGTTATTGGCCCGGTCTTTGAGGAACTTGACTCAACAGGACATTGATAGAATGATGAGAAAATTACTCAGGATGCAGATACAACTTGGGATTCTTTCGTTTCCATCCTCTGGGAACATACTGAGTGCTGGTCCATCTATCCCTCCTTTATATCCTTTTCTGGTACTGGTTCACCCATTAGTGCCAGTATCTTTGGGACAGATCTGACCCGGAGCACCTTTGTCAGAGCCGTTAGTTTAGGTAACTTTGATGCTGATTGGTTCCCTTCTTCCACGTCTGATGTGTTCAGATCCAGAAGAGTCTTAAAGTCGAAGCTTCAGTTGAGGCTCGAGAGGAGGGTCCATCCTTGAAGTTGTCAGAGATGCGTCTTCCCCACAGGACTTTGGCAGGAGATGGCTCAGTGCTGAGATCAGTCTCAGTGTCAAGATTTCCATTCTGTCTGAGGTCAGGAGGGAGCCTATGGAACTGGTGACTTCTTCAGCTTTTGAGGCTTTACACTGGGTATTGTTGATGACAAGGGAAAAGATGCTATATTCAAGGTCAGTGACATCTGATCCTCAGCTTGGATCAGTTTCTGTTTCTCATCATTCTGTCAAATAGGGACAGTTGGTCCCACAGGCTTCCCAGGTTTCAAGCTGTATTAACTTTCAGTCTGATTCTGAACCCTCTGATATCCCCTTTCAGACAGTTAATAGAAAACAGACATGCAATTGGAAGCACCTAGACTCTTCACCTGAGTCTGTCACAGAAGACATGGATTTGAATGAGGGTAAAGGCTCCCCAAGATCCTCTCTGAGGATGTCACATTTGGCGAGATTCTGGAATTGATGATATAGAGAGGGGGATGATCCACACTTAGCCCTTCTCCTGAGTCTGTGTTCCTGGAAGCCTTTGGATCTGGCTCATCTTCCTCCTGGGTGGTACCGTTCGTTGATCCACTCATTCATCTGATGGCTTAGTGGACATGGTGGAGCCTCTCCCCAAGAAGCCAGACAAAATTCTGTCAATCTCCACCGACATGAAACATTGGAGCAAGGGTCCTCCAGTTGATGAGATGGGTGTGGCAGCAGCCATGAAAAATGAACTATCTGAAGAGAGTTCCTCGGTCCATCCCCTTAATAGGGAATCTAGTGTGATGACCACTTTGGAAAGCATATTTACACTTCAGTGATCTTTGCTCTCAGTGCACTGAATTATCTAGCTCATGTCACCAGATTTCAGAAACGCTTGACAAAGGAAATGTTCAGGTCTCTCTTGCAGCTATTACCAGCAGATGACTAGATGACAGTGGATTCCCAGCTGTCTAACATCCAGTCTTCATCAAATGTAGCCATGTGACTGATATCAAATGTAGTTGATGGTACAGCTAGGGTTGCAGGCACCAGTGTTGCCATTCATCGGCATGTCTGGATGCACCTCTGTAACTTTGCGGAAAGCTTCAGGACACCCTTTATTAATGCCCCTTTTGATGGGTCTACTCTATTCAGACCCAAAGATAAAGAAATGCTCACCAGGAGTCGACAAAATGGTAAGACGTTTTCTGCAGTAGGCATTCACTTATGCATGCTTAAGAGATCATATTCTAGGAGTAACCAAGCTGGAAAGATGATGTGGATCAGGAAATCACAGAGACATAATCAGGAGACTTCTGGAGATAGCTCCCTTGTAGCAGAGGAGGGGGCAATAATAATAATGGACGTCACCCCAGGGGCACAGGCGGACCACAGAGTCATTGCTTTCATGGGCTATTCTCCAAAAGTCCCTTTCAGCATCCCTGAAGAGTTGCCTGACTGCAGCACTCTAGAGGCAGTCAGGGAATGCTTACCTTTTCCTCCCAGAAGCCTGGCAAAACATAACCATAGGTTCATGGATGCTAAACATTATTTCCAGCAGTTATTTTATACCAGGAATCTACTAATGGTTCTTTTTAGTACCCAACAAAATAGGGGACCTCAGGATGATTTTAGACCAGAGTCATTTGAATCAGTAAGCCATGCAGACAAAATTCTGGATGGTCACACCACAGTCCATTTTGCCTTTACTAAGACAGAATGATTAGATTTGCTCGATAGACCTTAAGGATGCATATTACCATGTGAAGATGAAGAAGTGTTTGAGGACATTTCTGAGTTTCTGGATAGGAGCTAATAACTATCAGTTCAGATCTCTGCCCTTTGGACTCCCCACAACCTTCTGGGTGTTCGCCAAAGTCATAGCAGTGGTTGCAGTGTACTTGAGTCTATTAGGGACCCATGTCTTCCCATATCTCAATGACTGGCTCCTCACAGCTAGAATTGCCATGCTCATATCGCACCACTGGGACCTATTGCTCTGACTGTTGTAGAAGCTAGGAACACTGTCCACATCTACAAAAGCCAGCTTACACCTTTTCAACAGATAGAATTTATCGGATGCCACCTGGACATAATCTTACAGCTCGCATGCCTTCTAATGTCCAGGGTTCTCTCTTTTCATCGCACTACTGTGCAGGTTCTTCACCACCCCTGTCCTCCAGGATGTTGGTCCTTCAACTATTGTATCTTATGGTGTCCACAATCCTCATGATCCCTCTTGCCAAATATTTTATGAGGCTCCTACAATGGACTTAAGTGATACAGTGGACTCAGAGTCACTCCACTCCAAAATAAAACTAACTTATATCTGCAGATGGCACACATCTTTGTGGATAACATCTCCTTTGGTGATAAATGTACAACCATTCCAAACATGTTTCCCAGTCCCAGTTGTGACAACAAACCCCTCCCTTCTAGAGTGGGGGCTGATTTTTGAATAGAAGACTGTTCAGGGCACATGGTCACCCATAGAGGTCAGTCTTCATATCAGTGTTCTGGAGATAAGGGCAGTCCTCCTCGCATTGTAGGTCTTTTAGGATAATCTTCCCAGAGGGGTGATTCAAGTATGGACAGACAATATGTTAGTAGACCGGTACATCATTAAACAGGGTGGGACCTATCCTTACTCTTTATGCCATAAAGCTATGAGAGACTGGCAATGGGTGATGTCTTAACACTACTTTCTTTTAGTAACACATATCCTAGGGCCATTCAGTGTTCTAGCAGACAAATTGAGCAGATCTATCTTGATGCCTCACAAGTCGTCCCTCAATCCAACAGTGATGAACCTGGTGTTCAGTCAGTGGGGCCAGCCTCACTGTGATCTTTTTGTGACTCATCTCAGTCACAAGTGCAGAAGTTACTTTGCCCTGATCCCTCCACAGGGACAGTCACTGAGGAATGCTGTGGTCCACAAATGGTCCATGAGTCTCCTTTATGCCTTTCTCCTTTGCCTCTAATGAAAGAATTTATACAGAAAGCAAGAATGTGCAAAACCAAGGTGATCCTCATTATCCCCTTCTGTCATTGTTAGACACGGTTTCCATTCCTACGGGTTGTTCTAGTTAATCCTTCCTGGAAATTGGATCAATATCTAGATCTCTTGCCTCACCCATCTGCACTAACTCTCCTAGATCAGAAAACCATGAAATGAATTGCTTGGTTCCTCCAATTCTAACAGTTGCCAGAGATGCCAGGCTTTCCCCCTTGGCTGTTCAGATCTTATCAGCCTCACAAAAAAATGCCACTTTTTTATTTGGGCATCATCCAAAGGTCCATATCTCTTTTCAGCCCCTATTTTCTCCGTTTTAGATTTTTTATCAGAATTTTTTCACAATAGACTACATGGGAATCTATCTCACAGCTGAAGATGAAAATAGACAACACTGGATTCAAAAGTTATATACTTGCCATAATGATAGATCATTGTTGTCTGATATTTGTCCAGTTCAACATCCCTCCAACATTCCCCCTGCCAAATTGTCATTTCCTGTCAACAAACAGTCACCACTGTCAGTGCTCTATAGCCACGTTATGGCCTATTTCATATAATTTAGAAACTAGCCAGAATAACATCCCTTTTTACTAGAGTAAGGTTTTTACTTGTACTTTGATATATATTATTCATCTGGAGAAACTCATTCTGAGGTAGTAGGGTGGAGACCAGGAACGTATGGGTAGAAGAGGAGTCAGAACCCTGGAACCGAAAACCTCCAGGATCAGTGCTGAGGTCAGATCCAGTTGGATCTGACCACCTACAATTGAACTGGATGAAAATCGGACATCATGGCTATATCTTTATGGTAAATACATAACCTTTGTTTATAGTGAAGATACACATCGCAAAAGTTGGGTTTATAAAAAACTTTAGAATGAAATATCCTGTTGCTAACATCCTTATTCAGAGTAATATCAAAAAAGCCAGTAGGTGTTTATGAATAATTGTATAAAACTTAAAAAAACTAGTAGCTGGGTGTAAATAATTTAAAAAAATCCACAATTAATTCATCCCCACCGTTACATACAATGAAAATATCAAACAAATAATGGGCATATAAAGATATAAAAGGCCAATAGGCAAACTCTATCACAAACTTAGATTCCCAGTTAACCAAAACGAAATTGGCAAAAATAGATGCCAAGACAGCCTCCATGCCACCCCTTCAGTTCTTTGGAGTATTCACCACTAAACTGGAAAAAAAATCATTACTAAATACCAATTCCATAAGAGTGGGTACTATGTTAATTAACCCATTATCCATCTTATTGTATTTTATTATAATTTCCCTAAACCACACCATGCCAACATCATGTGGTATAACGGTAAATCAGTCATGCCAATCAGCTGTAATAAAACTAAATCATTATTAAAAACACACTTCTGATAAAGTCTAAAAAATGCCATGAACCACATAATACCCATTGGTAGTCCATGAAAATACCCATCAAAATGGCGTTAATAAAACAAGCTAAAGATTTGGATTTGGATTCTTCAGCTGATGAATATGCCACAATGGTGGGCCAAATACATCTTTGTGGACTTTAGAGATACCAGATATATTGACATATCCAATGATTTTTTACAGTGAAAAAATGAAATAAATTTTAGGAAATAGACTTTTCCAAAACTAAATCTATATATTTGTATACTGCAACCATCTCATTATAGGCAACAATAGAATAAAATTCATCACTGATGATTAATTGGGACATCTTATTATTGTAATCTGTGTTAGTCATTAAAACAACACCCCACCCTTATCAGGTTTCATCACCTAAAGTGATTTATTAATAGCTACCTTATATAATAAATGATACTATCTGTGGTAAGATTATAATACCATTTTATTGACCTGTCCCATGCTATGATTCTTAAATCAAATTCTGTGTGTCCATGCAACTTTAATAAACCCAAATGGAAAGGGGAGTTGAATGTTAATTTTCTTGTAAAAACAAAAAAATAGATATCAAATTGTCTTGACCTGCAAAAAATATTGTGACTAGGTAGGAACTAAAGTGTTTGTGTTAAGTTGTTTGAGAAGATTAGGTCAGATAAACTTGCCTGCACACTGATACAGGGGTTTGAGGATGTTGACCCGAAGCTCCTGACATATACACGTATCTCATTATGATGAGTTTTGTCCCCAAGAAAAAAAAAGAATTAAAAAAAAAACTAAGGCAATGGATAGAAGTGTATGTGAAGATGTATACAATAAACTAAATGGTTAGAAAAAAATTGATTTATATAGTAACTGGTAAGGATAAAAAAATACACGGTAAAGTGCAACTTTACATACGAGTTTATGAGCCTTTGCTTATTTATCAAGGAAGGATGCCCTGTTAAGGAAATGCATATAAGACATAATGCTGTGTATCCTAATATTATCAAAACAACAAGAATGTAAGGTCAAGATGAAGGACTGAGATAACTATTGAAATACATGGTTTAACTGAAGAATTGAAAAAAAGTTAAATAATTGCTGTCATCATCATCATCAATCATCAACAACCCCTTCCCCATTTTATACGAGTCAGAGTGTCACTTCAACTGTTACCACCTCTTTTGAGTCAGTGCCATTCTCCCACCTTTTTCAACAGTCATGTCCACCTGTCACAGGTCTTCTCTCATTCAGGCCATCTGTCTCTTGGCTGGGAGATCTTGTCTTATCTGGCCCTATTCCTGTCTGTCCCAAATCTGCTTTCCTGCACATGTGACCAAACTTGACCTTCTCTGCAAATGGGTCTAGTTTGGTTTCTGTTCTTAATACCCAACTTCTTTATCTGTCCCACACTGTACATCCTATTGGCCATCTGAAATACCCCATCTCTGTCACCTCATGCTTCCTTAGCTGCTTCGTTTTCACTGTCCAGGTTTATTTGCCATACAGAAACATTGTTGTGTACACTTTACTTTTCAGCTTCTGTGGTATTCTTTTGTTACATACTATCGTGACATTTTGTGCCAGTTGTGTGTAGAACCCCTGATTTTAGCTTTGATCTCCTCATTCAGATTTCCTTTCTCCTCAGTCACACTTTTCCAGATACTTGAAGCTGTTATCATACTCCACTATTTTATCTTTTATCCTAACTTTCAGCTTCTTCGTATTTTCCTCATTTGCTGCCACAACTATTGTCTGTTTTCAATTTCATCCTATGTGCCTTCAGTTTTGCCTTCCATTCCCCTATCATTTGCTGAAGTTTATGTCAAAGTCTGCTTCTAATGCCACATAATCTACACACAACAGCTTTGGTTATGTAGTCTAAACCAGTCTGAAAAGTGAACCCTGATGCACATCCACTGACACTGGAAAGCCCTCTGTGAGTCCAAACAATAGTCATACTTGTGTCCTTGTACATAACCTGCACTAATTCTACGAATGTTTCTGGAACTTTGAACCATGATAGGAATACCCAAATCAGCTATTTGGGACATTGTCAAATGTTTTTTTTCCATATCTAGCAATGCCCTGTTAGAATCTTTCCTCAGCTCTAGCTATCTTTCTCACTGTAGATATGGTTAGTTGTACTACATTCAGATCTGAAACCAAACTGTTCATCTTTCATAATACTTTCTGCTGCTGTGCATATTCATTTACCAGTTACTCTCACCAGCAAATTCATACAGTGTGACAGAAGTTTGCATATTTATAACCACATTTGTGGAATCTATGTTCATCTGGGATATATCGCTCTCTCTCTCTCTCTCTCTCTCTCTCTGTCTCAGTGGCTCTGTTTCCATACTCTCTTTTATGAGCTTAGACCACTGGTATGCTGGAAATTTTAGATCACAATGATGCGTACAGTTGGATATCCTTTAGCACATAATTGATAAACTGTAACTATGCTAGTAACTCTTCTTTTGTATGTAATTAGTTTTTTTATGTAATTAGGTTCATTCAACGTGTGTGGGTGTTCTTATGCTTTTATTACTATTATTATTTTATTTGTTTATTGTCCAGGTGGATGAGCTAGTCTGAAGCCCTTCTCAGTCATGACCTGGAACACAAGGCACAAATATCAACAATCAATAAGTCACCATATAAGTACACTGATTGTTGAGATGTACATAACATAGTAAAAAAATGTTGTTATGTACTGAAAAAGAAACCACTGAAGAGACTGAATGATGCTGTAGTGGATGGAACTCTGTGATGAAATCAGGAAAAATATAAAAGTGTCCAGTGTTCCTACTATGCTCATTGTATGATTTACTATTTAATCTAAAACCTTTTACATGCTTCAGCTGTTATTGGCTGGTAATTAATTTTTAATTGCTCAAGTATAAGTGAAGTATCAAACTCTAGAGAGTGGACTCGAGCCATGTTTCTTGTTTTCACGTTTTCTTTCAGATCTGGATTACCTTGAGTCAGTTCTTCCATGCACAGTGGAGAAAGATTTTTTTGAATATTTGAAAACTGTAGATGCTTCAGAGGTGGCTCTGCGCTCAGTCCCTGAAGGGTCGGTTGTCTTTGCCAGAGTAAGTAATTACATATGTAAATTTTCAAATATTTTAAACTTGGAATGTTTGCCTTTAGGTTATATCATATCCTTATGGTTAATGGCATTTCTACCTCGGACTTAAGCTGAAACAATGCCACTCATTTTGCTAATCATCTCAGTTTTTGTGACATCACCCACAATGTTCTGGCAATCCCACCCATGGCATTAAGTTTCCTTAAACGGGTGTGCAAACCTCTATTCCAATACTGGTTTTGTTCCCTCTGGAATAAGACACTCAGAGTTTGTGTTCCCCTGCTTCACACATTCCTTGGTTACTTAGCATTTGTTTCTGCATTGTTGTTTGAGGTAATCATCAGTATAATAAATATTTCATATTTTATATTTTATACTTTTTGCAAAATAGTTTTATTTTCTCGTACCCCAAATCAGATCGATAGTGTTTACTTGGTGTGCATGGTCGTCCTGTTACTCTGAAACTATGGTAGCTGTAGTTCATTTTCAGTACTTCTACTGCTAATTATTGTATGAATTCTCATAACTGTGCTATTAAAAATTGCAGGATGCCATTTGGCATTGGCCTGTTTCAGCATTTACCAGTGCTGTTTCTTCTTCATACTGCATCTGCAATCACGTTGAGAATAACGAGAACAGCGTGCACCAAAAAGGACCGCATTTCTGGATTGCAAATATTTTCTGTTCCTTAACTTCAGCACTTTTTATATAGGGCAATATATGTGTGTGTGTGTATATGAGAAAGAGAGAGAGATTTATATATATATATATATATATATATATATATATATATATATATATATATATATATATATTCTTTTAATTATATATTTTAATAGTTTGTGCATGGCAGAGAATTGCACTGCATGCCAAGCTTGTGATTTACCAGACTGGTTTTGTTTTCTTTCCAGAGATTGCTTTATTTTTCTTTTCTGCCACTATGGAAAAGCCCTACTCAGGACAGCAGTTTTATAGTCCCACAAGACCCAAGTAATATCTAAAATCGTTCCATATTTTTTTGGTCTTTGCCTCCCCCAGTATTATGTTTTTGTTCAGGTTTCTGCTTGCAAGTGGATGCAAGTCATGTCTTGTTATGCAGCCTTCAGTACTGATCATGAAGGCTGCATAAACGGAAAATTTAGCACTTATGGGAAGCTCTACTTATGCAGAACCATTTATTTTACCTTCATGCCTAACATACAAAGCTATGTCAAACCCAGAGCTGTTGGACATGCTCCAATTAAAGAAATCCCAATCCCTCCGAGCTACACTCTCTAGGGACCTAAACCTTGTCACCACAATAAACAGAACATGCTGGAGGGATAGATTCCTGTCCCAGAGACTTTCCATACTCTGGAACAGACTACATATCTATGTCAAACAGAGCTCCTCATTAGCACTCTTCAAGAAAAATCTTGATGATTGGATGGGTAATAGGAAATTCACCCCGGGGATCACTTCTGTGGTTCTGCTTGATAGGGGCACAGGAAAATAATTTTCTTGGATGGCGAAAGCCAGGGTACCTTTTTGGCTAGGCTTGTATAGGCCCTAGGGCCAATAGCCTAGTACCTACCTATGAACCTATGAATATGTGCCTGATTTGCATCTTGAATACATGCCTTTACACCCGAAGTGTAAAAACATGTATTTGAAGGCAAAACTATTGTAAACACATTATTTCCCAACTCGAAAATGTCTATGTGTAAGTAGTGCTTGCCCACACCTATCAATTTCTTAGCACAAGAAATCAGGACAAAGCCTAAAATACAGTGGCCTGTATCTAGAGTCAAGGTTTATGGCTGTCTAGCCTGGCACAGTTGTTCTTCCACGCAAATCACTCACATCAGAGCGTAAACACTTTAAAACAGAAAAGAATAATCCGTTTTCAGAAAACTGCATGTCATTATTTCATCAATCTTCTGACTTAGAGCTATGACTTTAATGAGTAACAGTCCAAAAATATGGAGCAAAAACCGAGACATTTTAGTAACTCTGGACAGCTGAGAGGTACGTGCTTGTTTTGTAGTGCACACTATGATTTGTTAAAATTACTTTCAGCATACCCAAGTCATGCAGTTTGCTTACCCAATCAGGTATCTAGATTTTTGCCTAATGACCCATTTGCCTCATATTTCTACAGTCTTCCACTTGAAATTGTTGGAAGCTGGGTTGGGGCTGCAGTTCAACAATGGCCAGTATCTAAAGTCAAGGATTAACACACACAAGCACATATCAAAGGAAAAACTTAAAAGCAGAAAAGAATCATCCATTCTCAGTAAAACGGCACTGTCTTTTGGCATTATGAAAAACAGAAACTACATACAAATAATAGCACCCAGGTATATATAACCCATTAGTGTAAATAGATGCATATAGTCATTTATAAACTGTGTGTGTGTGTGTGTGTTTGTGTGTGTGTGTGTGTGTGTGTGTGTGTGTGTGTGTGTGTGTGTATGTGTTTGTGTGTGTGTACTTCCACTAATGAGTTATATCTATTGGTTTTTCATACTGTAGTTGTTTCTGTGTTACTTGAGGGAAACACACTAAGACCTGTTATTCAAGCACCTGTATGATTTATAAGAGCAATATTTATAATCCGTTCGCTATGGATCTTTGCCCTACCACATTCTTTTTGACTTTGTCAGATTGCCTGTTCTAAAACCATATCTCTTAGCACAAAATCGAGACAAAGCCTAAAATTATGGGGGACTAAGCCCCCAAAATAGGGGCAGATATTTAAATATTGCTGTTATATATATAGAAAGGTGGTAGAACAACAGGATTTGTGTTAGCATGCATTTTTCTGAAGGATATGAAGTCTGAAACTCAAATGTATACCATTGTTTAGGGACTTCAGTTGACAGTAATTTGTCAGAAAATCACAACTTTTATGAGGCAAAAACCAGAAGTATGAGGTAAGAATATGGACATGTCATTCACCAGAAATATGGGCAGTTGAGAGGTGTGTCTATGTGAATACAGGGATTACAGTGTATCAAGATTGATACAGCCGCTTCCTATACAGCTTGACTTGTTAGTGGGAGGTTTTTAATATATCTGATGGAATTACTGTTTTATTTCAAAACATTTTTTGAGCAATAATTTACACTGGTTAAAAATAAAAATAATACAAAAGACCAAAAAAGCAGTTAAAGTAATATGAATAAATTGTTTAAGAACAGATACCAGCAATACAACAATGATTTATTAGTTAGAAATTGAAGGTAATTTAGTGTAATACGCATTGTAAGTGCAAAAACAAAGTGAAAAGAGGCAGGGTTGTTGTATATTTTGAGAAACAGCAAAGGGAGAGTAAATGAAACAAGTATGGGAGAGAGTGAAGGGGAGAGTACTGAGATGTAAGGCTAGAATAAGTATTTATTCACATTTATGGATACAGTTTTTTCCTGGTGTTAAGCATAAAAAGAGACCGTGTTTGGCTAGGGGGTGTTTCAGAATGGTTTTTGAGGGATGGTAGATAAGGTACTGACCTGATGTATAGAGAACAGTAAGCTCTAGGATTTAGCAACATGGAGTGAGTACTGACAATGCCCAGCAAATATGACAGATTTGTGGACAGACTGGAGTTTCATCACTGGCCCATAAGGACTGACTGGGAGCATAGTGTTCTAGAATGCTATTTAGTACTGGATGAATTCCAGAAAATTTTAAAGGTGTTAAGACACTGGCCCATAAGGACTGACTGGGAACATAGTGTAGTAGAATGCTATTTAGAACTGGATGAATTCCAGATAATTCAAAAGGTGTTAAGAAACTATGTGTATCTCAGTACACTGGGTGGTTATAACCAATTTAGGCTTAGTGCTATATAATGGTAGGTTCTAAACGGGGGTTTCACAGCTTATGTGACAGCTTTCTTGTAGCATTGCTCAAGTTTTTATTTTTGTGATGGTTAGTCAGGATGGGAGTGTCATAAACAAGTGTTGGGTTAAGATAAGTAGTGTCAAGTTTAGTTTGAGCTGCATTAGTGAGAATGTTTTTGTCTGTACGCAGCATCCCACGTTTTTGGTGATTTTTCTTTTCTTATCCAGTTTGGTATATGCCAGTCTAATTTACGATTATCATCCACTGTCCTCCCTAATATTTTTTTTTTTTTGTGGCTGAGGTATTTGATGAAAAAAGTATCATTTTTTTAAATTTTTTTTTAGGGTTGGGAATGACTTCTGACGTACAAAACCATGTTTCAGTTACTGTTAAAGCGTTCTCATTACTATTTTTGAGTTTTGCTAGTTTGCCAGATGTGCAAGCAAGTATGGAGTCATCAGCCTACTGTATTATGGAGGACAGTTGTCTGGATGCATGCAGGGTGTTTCTGATAAAGTTGAAGAGGAGTGGACCTAGGCTACAGCCTTGGACTGGGAGTTATAGAGAGCTGGTGGAGTGCCATTTTACTGACTGATAGCATGTTAGATAGGTATTTTGTCAGCAACACAGTGGTGTGCTTTAAGACAACTAATGAGTACATATATAGTATAAGTTTGCTTTCATAAACTTTGTGCAAGGCTTTAAACAAGGTCTAGTAATAAGAAGGAAACTAGTTCGCCATTATCTCATAGGATAGAGGTGCAGCTTACTACTATGGGAAAGAAAGAAACCGTGTTGTGTGGGGATGGGTGTTCTTCTTTTTTTGAGGTAGCATAGCAATTGTTTTTGAATACATTTTTAAAGTATTTTGGAGAGGGGGAATAAAAATGATATATGTCTACAATTAGTAATGTCTGCTGACCTCTCCTCCTTCGTCCTGAAGATTAATATGCGGCTTTTGCACTGAGAGGGAACATGGGATTCCTGGACTGAGCAACTAATAAGGATAGAGACAGGCTAGGCAATATTATCAGTGGATTGAAAGGTCAACGGCAGGAGTAGATCATGGTCTGAGATTAAGACTGGTTTTAAGTGGGATGTGGGGACAAATCTGAATGTCAAAGTGGATGGAATCATGCATGGCTGATGGCCAGGCTTAGGTTTAGGTGTTGGGGAATCCATGGTTAGAAATGCTATAGTATCCATGAAAATATAGAATTCTATTGCAGTTCTGAGCGATATGTGTGTGTGTCTGTGTGTATATATATATATATATATATATATATATGTCTGTATAGATATATATATGTATATATATATATATATATATATGTCTGTATATATATATATATATATATGTATATATATATATATATATATATATATATATATATATATATATATATATATATATGTATATATATATGTGTATATGTATATATATATATATATATATATATATATATATATATATATATACAGACATATATATATATATATATATATATATATGTACTCCACCAAAAAACTCCGGTTAATGGCAAGGAGTAGGTAATGAAGGTAAACGCAGCAACACAGCAGCACAGCAAACCCGTTTATTGCACATAAAACGACATTCGACAAGTATACACATATAAAAGTTACTTCATGTTAAGTGCTTTCATCTGCGATGTTGCTGACTTCATCAGAACAGAGAAAACAAGCAACAACAGTGTATTTAAAACTTCTTTTGGCGCCAAAACTCACTAGTTTTCTTAAATTTATTGAATACATAAATGGAACTACCTCTTTCTTGAAATTTACTTATACTACTAGTGATATAGGAATAGCATACTTGGATACGTATATTTATTAAAACAATGGTGGGTATGCTTCGAAGGTATACAGGAAGAGTACATTTTCTAATGATTATGTGTATTATACCAGCAATCATCCTCCTCATATTTTTAAGAATATAGTGAAAAGACAGTGTATTAGGGGAGCGAGAATGTCTTCAACAAAATTAGAGATGGAAAATGAAATGCAATTTATATTTAGGTTATTTTGTGACAGAGGCTATCCCAAAAAATTGTTAGAGGATACTATTAAATATGTCACATCACAATGGGACCATAAATACCTTCCGTTATTGGGGAAACAAGTAAACACAAATAAGAAACCCACGAATGATGTTTATGAAGGGAGAGTTTGTGTTTTAACTTACACCCCTTATGTCAACTCTATCAAAGAAATTTTAATTAGACATTGGGATGTAGTCTCTGTTTCAGAATCGTGTAGAGATAAGTTAGGATTTTACCCGAGGGTAGTTTACAAGACAGCACCCAATATCAAGAGATTGTTAGAACAAATGAGGAAGAATGGACAGAAAAATAGTGAAAAGCGGGTAACTAAGAAATGTGGGAGGTGTAGACAATGCAAGTATATTTATGAATACCCAAACGTAGTATTAGGAGATGTCAATCACACACGAATAAGAAGTAGAGGGGGAAATTGTAACACAAAACAGGTAGTATATCTTGCAAAGTGTAAAGAATGTTTTGCATTCTATATAGGCAAAACAGAGAGACAGTTGAGGAAACGTATATACGAACATTATTATAAGATACAAACTAAGGACCTCAACAATGCACTATATAGACATATTGGTGAATTTGGTGAGCAACATTCTTTTTTGTTCACTATTATAGATCAGGAACTCTCCACACCTTTTGGAGGGGATTGGAAAAATA
>NC_056732.1:1268821715-1268829215 GCF_019279795.1 Protopterus annectens | reverse complement strand
AAGCCAATCTCCCCCTTCTAAGAGACCTAGGACTGAAGTTGTTTGAGTCTTCTGAACAGGATTCTGATTTTTCTGGTTCTTCTGATGATCTGGATTTGCCCCTATCTACTTATGAGGATTCTGATGCAGAGGACTTTATTCCCTCTGCCTCCCCTCCAGAGGACTTTTCTTTTGGGTGAGACCTCACATACTCTAAGGGAGCATTTTCACTGGGAAAGCCAGGATTGTTCTGATTTCAAAAAAGAGGCTTAGGGATTTCTTACTCCTGCCTCAGCATAGGCCTTCAGCTCTATCTCCTAAACTAGACATTGTTGATGATGCCTTTTCAGAATCTAGTTTGGCCCCTGATTTCTTGCCTCCTGCTCCCAGAAAACCTGACAGATATTACAGGGTTTCTGATTCTCACAAGTTCCTTTTTAAAAATCCTATTATGGATGTAGAGACTATTTCACAGGGACCCAAAGGCATTAAGGCTTCTACTGCTAAAAATCCTACCCCCTCTGATAGAGACTCCAGGGCGCTGGATAGATGAGGTAAGAAAGTTTACAGTTCTGCAACCTTGGCCATTAGGGCTTTAAACTGCCAGTTGCATATGTTTAAGCAATCCAGTAAGATGTTGTTGATACTTTAACAGAAAATAATGTTAATTCCTGACTGTGCTGAAAATAAAGAATTACAGGATTTAATGCATTCTGCTGAACAGGTTGGAAAACATACTTTGCAATGTGGATTTGATTCATTAGAGGCCTCTTGCAGGGCTGTTGTTACTGGGTCTGTGCTCAGAAGGCATGCTTGGCTTAAGGAGCAAGGTTTGCCTGATCATGTTAAAGCTAAATTTTTGGATGCTCCCTTAAATCAGGACTGCCTGTTTGGCAACAAGGTGGAGGAAGTTCTTAAAAAGATGGAAGATAAAGCTAAATCTATGCAAACTGTTAAAGATTTCTTACAAGTTCAGCCTCCTAGATTTAGTAGGCACTGGCCCACTAAAATTTGGTCCTTTCCAGCCCCTTCCAGGTATTCTGAAGCCAAACCCAGACAAAGCAGAAACTCCAGGTTTCTGTCCCAAGGGACACACAAGACTAGGCAGTGGGGGGTTTCCGCACCCAAACCTGGGAGTAGTAAGACTCCCCCCTATGAAAAACTGTCTCAGTGACTTGCTTTTAAAACTTCCAAGCACTTCCCAACTGAATGCTCCTTTAGGCGGAAAGATTGGTCTGCAGGCCAAAAACTGGGAACTCATTTCATAGGCCTTCAGCTCTATCTCCTAAACTAGACATTGTTGATGATGCCTTTTCAGAATCTAGTTTGGCCCCTGATTTCTTGCCTCCTGCTCCCAGAAAACCTGACAGATATTACAGGGTTTCTCATTCTCACAAGTTCCTTTTTAAAAATCCTATTACGGATGTAGAGACTATTTCACAGGGACCCAAATTCATTAAGGCTTCTACTGCTAAAAATCCTACCCCCTCTGATAGAGACTCCAGGGCGCTGGATAGATGAGGTAAGAAAGTTTACACTTCTGCAACCTTGGCCATTAGGGCGTTAAACTGCCAGTTTCATATGTTTAAGCAATCCAGTAAGATGTTGTTGATACTTTAACAGAAAATAATGTTAATTCCTGGCTGTGCTGAAAATAAAGAATTACAGGATTTAATGCATTCTGCTGAACAGGTTGGAAAACATACTTTGCAATGTGGATTTGATTCATTAGAGGCCTCTTGCAGGGCTGTTGTTACTGGGTCTGTGCTCAGAAGGCATGCTTGGCTTAAGAAGCAATGTTTGCCTGATCATGTTAAAGCTAAATTGTTGGATGCTCCCTTAAATCAGGACTGCCTGTTTGGCAACAAGGCTGAGGAAGTTCTTAAAAAGATGGAAGATAAAGCTAAATCTATGCAAACTGTTAAATATTTCTTACAAGTTCAGCCTCCTAGATTTAGTAGGCACGGGCCCACTAAAAATTGGTCCTTTCCAGCCCCTTCCAGGTATTCTCAAGCCAAACCCAGACAAAGCAGAAACTCCAGGTTTCTGTCCCAAAGGACACACAAGACTAGGCAGTGGGGGGTTTCCGCACCCATGAAAAACTGTCTCAGTGACTTGCTTTTAAAACTTCCAAGCACTTCCCAACTGAATGCTCCTTTAGGCGGAAAGATTGATCTGCAGGCCAAAAACTGGGAACTCATTTCCCAGGACAAATGGGTTTTAAATATAGTGTCCCAAGGATACAGATTTCATTTCCACATGTTACCAACACCAAGCAGGTGGCTGGATCTACTCCCAAATCAATGGGCAGAGGCCCACAATCAAGTACTCTCTCTCTTAAACATGGGGGCTATTCAGTTGGTACCAGAAGAGGAAAAGGGACAAGGTTTCTATTAGAGACTTTTCCTGGTACCCAGAAAATGCAATACATGGCATCCTATCCTGGACCTTTCTAATCTAAACACTTTTGTGGTGATTCCAAAATTCAAAATGCTGACTCTTCACCAGGTGCTTCCTATGCTTGGCAAGGATGCATGATTGGCAACACTAGACTTAAAAGAAGCATACCTGCACATCCCTATCAGGGAGTCTTGCAGAAGATACCTACACTTCAAAGTAGGCTACATGCACTATCAGTTCTCTGCACTGCCCTTTGGCTTATCTACTATGCCCAGAGTATTCCCAAAGTGCTTAGATCCAGTCATTGCATTTTGCAGGCAAAGAAATATTCAAATATATCCATACCTGGACGATTGTCTAATTCAGGCAGAAAGCAAGGACATTCTTTTGAATCATCTGGCCTTTATTCAAAGGGTTCTGACTTGTCTGGGGTTCAGCATAAATGAAAAGAAATCCCACCCAGTACCCTGTCAACAAATTATATTCCTGGGAGCAAGCTTGAATACAACTTCCCAGATGGCTTTCCTCATGCCAGAGAAACGGATTCATTTGACAACTTACTTCAAGCAAGTGGCCACAAAAACCCAGCTATCTGCAAGGCAAATACTGCAAGCCTTGGGGTTCGTGGCCTCCTGCATTCTTCTAATTCCATATGTAAGGCTGTTTATGAGGAAACTACAATGGTATCTCAAAAGCCTATGGTGTCAGCATTCACAGGATCTAGAAGCAAGGATTCCTATCATACCTTGCCTACGCCTAGACTTCCTTTGGTGGGCAGAGGCCTGCCACCAAAACAGAGGACTACCATTCACATTACCCCCTGCCACCCAAATCTTAACAACAGACGCATCAGGCTATGCATGGGGGGCTCACTTGGCAGGGAAGTGCATTCAGGGCAAATGGTGGAACTCAAGTCAAATGCACCTGCACATAAATCAAAAGGAAATGTTAGCTGCGCAGAATGCTCTGACAGCCTTCAAGGACCACATTCTTCCAGGACAACTAATGGTAAAGATGGACAACACCACTGTCATGTGGTACATAAACAAGCAGTGGGGGGTACACATTCTTACTCCCTCTGCAGACTAGCCATGGCATTGTGGAACACAGCCTTGAGCTACCAAGTGAATTTACAAGCTCAGTTTCTGCCAGGAAAACTAAATACACTGGCAGACGGACTAAGCAGAAACCTCATGAACCCACATGAGTGGAAACTGGAACCAAGGATTTTCAACATGCTGACAAGCAAATGGGGGAGCCCAAATATAGACCTGTTTGCCTCCCCCCAGAACCATCAACTGGACACATTTTGCACAATAATTCCCCACAAGCTAACTTGGAAAGTTGATGCTCTATCCTATAGCTGGAAAAACCTATCAGTTTATGCCTTTCCTCCTCTGCCTCTGCTCTCCAAGGTACTACTAAAGATCAAACAAGACAAGCCAAGATGATTTTAATTGCACCAGACTGGCCTCGTCAACACTGGTACCCACTCTTGCACAGTGTGAGATGCTTGGCTGCATGGCACCTGCCTTCCCTGTTGTCTCAGCAGGAGAACCAGATTCTGCACCCTCAGCTGCAAAGCCTGAACCTAGCAGCCTGGCTAATTACCTAATCTCTCCTTCACCATCCCTCAGTAAATCAGTGATGTATATCATTTTGTAGGCAAGTAGGCTAAGTACTAGAAAATCTTATGCTGCAAAATGGAAAAGATTCTGTGCCTGGAACCAATCTCAAGGAATGAATGCAGCAGTGTCCAATTTACCTCAGATTCTACAATACTTGACTGAGATGCTTCAGAAGGGATTGCCTTTTTCCTCCATCAAAATTCATGCCTCAGCCATTTCAGCTCATTATAGCACAGAGCCTCCCCTCTTCTCTCACCCACTGCTCAAGCAGTTCCTCAGAGTGGCCAAAATTTAAGGCCACCCAGAAGAGCTCCAACTCCAGCCTGGGATCTTAACTTTGTCTTGGAGAAACTCACTGTTCCACCTTTCGAGCTGGCTACTATTGCAGATTTAAAATTTCTTTCCTGGAAAGCAGCTTTCCTTTTAGCAATCACTTCTGTAAGAAGGGTATCTGAATTACAGACCCTTATGGCAGTGGAACCTTTCATCATCTTTCATGTGGACAGAGTGTCCCTCAGAACCAATCCATCCTTCATGCCCAAGGTGGTATCCAGAGGGGCTCTTAATCAGTCCATTCATTTGCCTACCTTCTTTCCTAACCCACAACAAAGGGGAACGAATACTGCACTCTTTAGATGTGCACAGACAGCTTAGATTCTACTTGGACAGGACTAAACCTCAAATGAAATCTGAACAACTGCTGGTGGCATTAACTGCAGGGACAAAGGGGAAAGCTATTTCAAAACAAACCATTTCAAAATGGATAGGCCACTGCATTCATTTCTACTATAAGCACCATGGAAAACCTATCCCACAGGGCATCAGACCCCATTCAACCAGGGCTGCATCTACCTCTACAGCCTTTCTCAGGGGCGTCCCTACTAGGGACATCCTAGAAGCTGCTACCTGGAGTTCTGTACATACTTTCACCAAGTGTTGTCAGTTGCCAATTTTTTCTAAATCCAGAGCTGGTTTTGCCACTGCAGTCCTGCAGGGCCTTATAGCTGGTCCTAATTCTATTTAAATTCCTCCTCCCAACCTTAGCTTTGGGAATCTACCCAAATATTAATGACTGCAACAGTGAAACACAAAGAACATAGTGTAGTTGTGTACACTTACCATAAATGTAGATGTTTGAGTGTATTCACTGTTGCAATCCTGGTTACCCTCCCACCAGCCCTCTTTATTCTTTTAGCTATACCTCTACTCTCACTTACTATGCTCTAAAAGCTTTTTGGTGTATTTGCTTTTTTTGTTGGAGGTATATCCTTGTATGTATAGATTTCAGTGCTTCCCATTAGGGGGGAAGCTGACATCTGGGGCAAGAAAAACTGATGTAATGGTGTCGGCTGCATGTTTTATACCCCTGAAGACCTGACGTCATGGAAGAAGGGACAGCGACCAATGCAGGACCCAAGACTTTGTTAATCAGGCCGACTGAGGGCTACTGCAAGTAGATGACCCAAATGTAATGACTGCAACAGTGAATACACTCTAACATCTACATTTATGGTAAGTGTACACAACTGTACTTTTAATATACATAGATATATATATATATATATATATATATATATATATATATATATATTTATATTTATATATATAAAATGTGTTTGTGTGTATATGTGTTTGTATACATATACATATATATATATATATATATATATATGTATATGTGTATATTTATATATATATATATATATATATATGTATATATATATATATATATATATATATATGTATATATATATACATATATATATATATATATATATATATATATATATATATGTATAGATATATATATATATATATATATATATATATATATATATACATATATGAAGATACTCCAGCTGTACTCGGTTGCATACCGCCTACTCAGAGGTGATCACTGCCTGACATACAAGGCCATGTCCAATCCAGAATTGATGGACATGCTCCACCTAAAGAAAACCTTATCCCCTCGAGCCACATGCTCTAGGGATCTAAACCTCACCACAACAATAAATAGGACTTGCTGGAGGGATAGATTCCTGTCCCAGAGACTTCCCATGCTTTGGAACAAGATTCCAATTTACATTAGGCAGAGCTCCTAGCTAACACACTTCAGAAGAAGCGTGGAATGGATGGCAAACGGAATGTTTACCCCGGGGATCACTTCAGTGGCTCTGCTGGACAGAGGCACAGGGAACTAATGTAAGGGGGTGGCGAAAGCCAACACATTCTGGCTAGGCTTATAAATGCCTTCAGGCAGATAGCCTAGTACCTACCTATGAACCTATGAACCTATGTTTAAATGTATTGGTTAGGGTTTAGTGTGTAAGTGTGTGTTATGACTATGGTGTGTGTGTGTGTGTGTGTGTGTGTGTGTGTGTGTGTGTGTGTGTGTGTGTGTGTGTGTCAGAGGAATGTAGGTGTGTGGTGGTGTTTCATGTGTTAGTGTATATAGTGCGACCTTGGAGTTAGAATATTTAAGTTGGGGGGTGCAGGGTTTGTGTTCTGGGGGAAGGTGTGTGTGTATGTGTATGTGTGTGGCATATGTTGAGTGTAGTTTACGGTAGTTTGAATTCACGGTTTTGATGTTTCGGTATTTTAGTGTTTTGGATAATTGGTCTTGGGATTTTGGGCATCGGTAGTTTGGGTTTTTGGGATTTAGTAGTGTTTTTTTATATCTATATATATATTCTATATATATGCATATATATATATATATATATATATATATATATATATATACATATATATATATATAAACCAAAAACGCTAGGAGGGTAAATGTGGGATGAACGCAGCTCGTCCGAACAAATTCCAAAATGTACTGAAGCACTGAGACCAAAACTTCTCATTAAGGCATCGACAATTTATTGAGCAAAATCCACACACGACAACATAAAAGTTAAGCGCTTTCAACTGGAACACAAGCCAGTCTTCTTCAGAACGAAGAAACAGTGTTAGGTGTGGAACATTTATACTGTAATACCTGCGGTTAAAAATAACCGCGCCAAAAACTTTTGAAATATTTAAAGTGGCAGCACCATTTCCACATAGCAAATAAAACAGCTATTAGCGTTAACCAACATCTTATACTTAAAACACATAAAACACATAACAACACTAACTTGCGAAGATGCAATAAGAATTCATAATAAAAATTCATAATAATTCATAATAAATAATGCTGTATTTGCTTCAATAATATTCATAGGATTGCAAACTAACTAATAATAACGTGATGCTTTAAGTGTACTGAATGTATACGAGATCTAACCCATTAAAAATCAGAAAATAATATTATTATATCCCAATGCATGCATAAAAATATATTGATGGACATAAAATGTAATGTGAGCTATAATATAATAAATATAAATATAAATATATATAAATAATAAACATAAATATATATAAATATAAATAAACCTTCATATACATATTAAAAATAACCTTCGTATGCATATTAAAATATGAATATAATAACTATATGTGT